>NC_135963.1:3594553-3629553 GCF_053455715.1 Rhinoraja longicauda
TCAGTATGTATGTGTGTGTGTGCGTGTGCGTGCGTGTGTGTGTATATATATTCAGTGTGTGTGTGTGTGTGTGTGTGTGCGCGTGCGTGCGTGTGTGTGTGTGTATATATTCAGTATGTATGTGTGTGTGTGTGTGTATGTGTGTGTGTGTGTATGAATGTATGTATGTGTGTGTGTGTATCTGTGTGTGTGTGTGTGTATATATATTCAGTATGTGTGTATGTGTGTGCGTGTGCGTGCGTGCGTGCGTGCGTGTGTGTGTATATATATATTCAGCGTGCGTGTGTGTGTGTGTGTATATATATTCAGTATGTGTGTGTGTGTGTGTGTGTGTGTGTGTGCGTGTGTGTGTGCGTGTATATATATTCAGTATGTGTGCATGTGCGTGTGTATATCTCTATGTATACACACAGGTATTTTGCCGCTGTTGCTTATTATAGTGTTTACAGAGTGCCATGACTACGTATCTCTTGCGCTGTTGCAATCCCACCCGTGACTCTGGGGTCCCTGGCGCTTTGCCAGCGCCGCCACTGTGCCCCCCCTTGACCTTGTCCGCGAGGTTGGGGGGTGGGAGGTTGGGGGTGAGCTCACGTCGATGTGCTGCAGGGTGAAGACCACGGGCTCGGTCACGTAGATGCGGCTGGACTCCTTGTTGATGGAGGCGGCGATGATGTGCGAGTTGACGGCGTAGGTGTAGTTGCGGCCGCCAGCGTCCCCCGCCATCTTGATGGTGGCGTTCTCCGTGGTCAGGAACTGCCCCAGGCTCTTGTACAACGTGAACACCAGCTTGGCTGCAGCGGCCCACCGCGGTCGGGGAGAGGAGGGGGGGGGGGGGAGGGGGGGGGGGGCAGGGGCCAGAGGAGGGAGAGCGAGGAAGGAAATAAAAACTCATTAAAGACAGACCCCCATCAAATCATTCCCACGTGGACACAACAAACTCAGTGGGTCAGGCAGCGTCTCTGGAGAACGTGGATAGGTGACGTTTCACAGAGTGCTGGAGTAACTCAGCGGGTCAGGCAGCATCTCTGGAGAACATGGATAGGTGACGTTTCACAGAGTGCTGGAGTAACTCAGCGGGACAGGCAGCATCTCTGGAGAGACGGAGTGGGTGACGTTTCGGGTCGAGATCCTTCTTCAGTCTGAAGTTCTTCAGACTTCTCCACTCTGAAAAAAAGGTATCGACCCGAAACAGTCAGAGAGTTGTGAATCTGTGGAATTCTCTGCCTCAGAAGGCAGTGGAGGCCAATTCTCTGAATGCATTCAAGAGAGAGCTAGATAGAGCTCTTAAGGATAGCGGAGTCAGGGGGTATGGGGAGAAGGCAGGAACGGGGTACTGATTGAGAATGATCAGCCATGATCACAGTGAATGGCGGTGCTGGCTCGATGGGCCGAATGGCCTCCTCCTGCGCCTATTGTCTATTGTCTATTGAAACGTCACCCATTCCTTCACTCCAGAGATGCCGCCTGACCCGCTGAGTTACTCCAGCATTTTGTGTCCATCTGAACTGAACTGAACTGAGTTCCTGGTTCTATATCGAAGGTATCACAAAATGCTGGAGTAACTCAGCAGGTCAGGCAGCATCTCAGGAGAGAAGGAATGGGTGACGTTTCGGGTCGAGACCCTTCTTCAGACTGATGTCAGGGGGGCGGGACAAAGGAAGGATATAGGTGGAGACAGGAAGATAGAGGGAGAACTGGGAAGGGGGAGGGGAAGAGAGGGACAGAGGAACTATCTAAAGTTGGAGAAATCAATGTTCATACCACTGGGCTGCAAGCTGCCCAGGCAAAATATGAGGTGCTGTTGCTCCTGGTTCTATATCTCTCGTTTCCATTTCAATAGACAATAGGTGCAGGATGAGGCCATTCGGCCCTTCGAGCCAGCACCGCCATTCAATGTGATCATGGCTGATCATTCTCAATCAGTACCCCGTTCCTGCCTTCTCCCCATACCCCCTGACTCCGCTATCCTTAAGAGCTCTATCTAGCTCACTCTTGAATGCATTCAGAGAATTGGCCTCCACTGCCTTCTGAGGCAGAGAATTCCACAGATTCACAACTCTCTGAGTGAAAAAGTTTTTCCTCATCTCCGTTCTAAATGGCCTCCCCCTTATTCTTAAACTGTGGCCCCCTGGCTCTCAGCCTGAAGAAGGGTCTCGACTCGAAACGTCACCCATTCCATTCCTTCCCTCCAGAGATGCTGCCTGTCCTGCTGAGTTACTCCAGCTTTTGGTGTCTATCTCCGGTCTAAACCAGCATCTGCAGTTCCTGCCCAGACACAGGGAACTGCAGATGCTGGTGTACAAGAAAAGAGACGATTTGCTGGAGTAACTCCGTGGGTCAGGCGGCACTTCTTGATCGGTCTGAAGAAAGGTCTGCTCCAAATCTTCACCTATCCACGTTTTCCAGAGAAAGTGCTGGAAGAACTCAGAGGGTCAGGTGACTTTTTGGGATTGGAGCCTGAAGTAGGGTTCCAACCTGAAAGGTCACCCATCTATTTTTTCCCAGAGATGCTGCTTGACCCGCTGAGTTATTCCAGCATTTTATAGAAACATAGAAAATAGGTGCAGGAGGAGGCCATTAGGGCCTTCAAGCCAGCACCGCCATTCATTGTGATCATGGCTGATCATCCACAATCAGTAACCCGTGCCTGCCTTCTCCCCATATCCCTTGATTCCGCTAGCCCCTAGAGCTCTATCTAACTCTCCGCGGACATTTCTCCGTCCGGCGCGGCCTCGAACGTGGCAACGACACCAGCCTGACCGCGGGAGAAGACGGCAGGGGAAGGGAAAAGACATTCTGGCCTTCCATCACAGTGAGGAGGGGACTGGAGGAGACTCACTGTGATGGATGTTTCTTTTTTTGCGTGTTGGCTGGGGTTGTGCAATTTGCTTATTTTATTGCTTTTATTGTTCGACTGTGGGTGACTAAATTTTGTCCAAAAAAATTGTTTTTGGATGACAAATAAAGATATCTTGAATCTTGAATCTTTTAAATTCATCCAGTGAATTGGCCTCCACTGCCCTCTGTGCTAGAGAATTCCACAAATTCACAACTCTCTGGGTGAAAAAGTTTCTTCTCACCTCAGTTTTCAACGGCCTCCTCTTTATTCTTAGACTGTGTGGCGACTCCCCCAACATTGGGAACATTTTTCCACAAGTGGGAGAGTCTAGGAGCAGAGGCCACAGCCTCAGAATTAAAGGATGTTCCTTTAGGAAGGAGATGAGGAGGAATTTCTTTACTCAGAGGGTGGTGAATCTGTGGAATTCTTTGCCACAGACGGCTGTGGAGGCCAAGTCAGTGGATATTTTTACGGCATAGATAGATCGAATCTTGATCAGTGCGGGTCAGGGGTTATGGGGAGAAGGCAGGAGAATGGGGCTGAGAGGGTGAGATAGATCAGCCGCGATTGAATGGCGGAGTAGATTTGATGGGCCGAATGGACTAATTCTGCTCCTAGGATCCTATGGATTTGTGAAGATTTACAGGCCACCCTTCTTCAGACATCCAGAGATGCTGTCTGGCCCGCTGAGTTACTCTAGCAAAAGAACACAAGAGTGCCGGAGTAACCCAGCAGGTCAGGCAGCATCTGCGGAGAATTCCCAACCCAGGCGACTATTTGCGTGCTACCACAGAAGCAGATCTACAATCACACATTGTATCTCCTGCAGCAACATTCCTTACTTTAACTATGATGTTAGGACATAGAAAATAGGTGCAGGAGGAGGCCATTTGGCCCTTCGAGCCAGCACCGCCATTCAATATGATCATAGCCGATCATCCAAAAACACTACCTTGTTCCGGCCTTCTCCCCATATCCCTTGATTCCATTAGCCCGAAGAGCTAAATCTAACTCTCTCCTGAATACATCTTTGATCTTCTTAAACTATTGGTCTTTACTACCTTGCATAAAACATTATTCCCTTATCAGATATCTGTACACTGTGAATGGCCCAATTGCTAATCATGTATTATCTTTCCACTGACTTGATAGCACGCAACAAAAGCATTTAAGTGTCATAAGGAATAGGAGTAGACTTAGGCCATTCGGCCCGTCAAGTCTACTCCGCCAATCGATCATGGCTGATCTATCTCGCCCTCCAAACCCCATTCTCCTGCCTTCTCCCCATTACCTCTGACACCTGTTTAGATTAGTTTAGAGATACAGCGCGGAAACAGGCCCTTTCGGCCCACCGTGTCCGCGCCGACCAGCGATCCCCGCACATTAACACTATCCTACACCCACTAGGGACAATTTTTACATTTACACCAAGCCAATTAACCTACAAACCTGCACGTCTTTGCAGTGTGGGAGGAAACCGAAGACAATAGACAATAGGTGCAGGAGGAGGCCATTCGGCCCTTCGAGCCAGCACCGCCATTCATTGTGATCATGGCTGATCATTCTCAGAGAACATCTCGGAGAAAACCCACGCAGGTCACAGGGAGAACGTACAAACTCCGTACAGACGGCGCCCGTACTCGGGATGGAACCGGTGCTGCATTCGCTGCAAGGCAGCAACTCTACCGCTGCGCCACCGTGACCGCCCAGTTCGCTGTACCTCGATAGACATGACAATGAAGTTAACTGAACTGAACTGAACTTCCTGCAGAGTATTCACGGAATTTGCTGCTTTTATTTAACGCAGGGCAATATTCCTTCCGTGAGGTGTTGACCGCTCGGTAATTTAGTGGTGCACACTTACCAGTCCGACTGTTTTGCTTGATGGTGTTGCCCGAGAGATGGATGGAGTTTCCTCCCATGTAGCCCTGAGGAAACTTTAGGTCTTTCACTTGACCTTCCGTACTGAGCACACCGACCTCCAGCACTGTGGGAGCCACGTCAGGGCAGGGAGAGAATCAGAGAGTCCAGTTAGCATTGAGATTACCAACCGTTATTGACCAAACACCACAATAGACAATAGACAATAGGTGCAGGAGGAGGCCATTCAGCCCTTCGAGCCAGCACCGCCATTCAATGTGATCATGGCTGATCATTCTCAATCAGTACCCCGTTCCTGCCTTCTCCCCATAACCCCCTGACTCCGCTATCCTTAAGAGCTCTATCTAGCTCTCTCTTGAATGCATTCAGAGAATTGGCCTCCACTGCCTTCTGAGGCAGAGAATTCCACAGATTTACAACTCTCTGACTGAAAAAGTTTTTCCTCATCTCAGTTCTAAATGGCCTACCCCTTATTCTTAAACTGTGGACCCTGGTTCTGGATTCCCCAACATTGGGAACATGTTTCCTGCCTCTAACGTGTCCAACCCCTTAATAATTTTATACGTTTCGATAAGATCCCCTCTCATCCTTCTAAATTCCAATGTATACAAGCCTAGTCCCTCCAGTCTTTCAACGTACGACAGTCCCGCCATTCCAGGAATTAACCTAGTAAACCTACACTGCACGCCCTCAATAGCAAGAATATCCTTCCTCAAATTTGGAGACCAAAACGGCACACAGTACTCCAGGTGCGGTCTCACTAGGGCCCTGTTCAACTGCACACTAGCTCTGTATATGAAGACATTGGTAAGTCCTAGGGTCACACAGCACGGGGAAACAGGCCCTTCGGCCCAACTTACCCATGCCCACCTAGAAGCCAGCATCTCTGGACAACCTGTGCATAGGGGCGAAGGGGGGGCGGGGGTGGGCTGAAGTTGTCCTGGGTTTGGGTTGCTCCTGGGCCTGGCAAAGCTGGTATTCCGCTAGTGAATTCCACAGATCCATCATCCTCTGACACAAAGTGGAGTAACTCAGCAGGTCTGGCAGCAAATCTAGAATCAATCTGACGAAGGGTTCAGATGCAAATCGTCACCTATCCGTGTTCTCCAGAGATGCTGCCTGACCCGCTGAGATACTCCAGCACTCTGTGAAACGTCACCTAACCATGTTCTCCAGAGATGATGCCTGACCCGCTGAGATACTCCAGCACTCAGTGTCTATCTTTGCAGTAAACCAGCATCTGCAGTTCCTTCATACACATTAACATCAAGTAACCCCTGCACCCCTCTCTCTCCGTCCCTCCCCCACCCAAGTCGTACCAGCTTCAAAGCCGTCTTGTTGAATCTCATTGTCTGTAACCCATTTTCACCTAGCCCACAGCTCACAATGGCCTGTTCCCTTTATCATCGTAACTTTTTTCGCGTATCTTTCATTTCATTTGTTCGTTTAGTTTGGTTTAGTTTATAGATACAGTGCGGAAACAGGCCCTTCGGCCCACCGAGTCCGCGCCGACCAGCGATCCCCACACATTAACACTACCCTACACACACTAGGGACAATTTACATTTACACCAAGCCAATTAACCTACAAACCTGCACGTCTTTGGAGTGTGGGAGGAAACCGAAGAACTCGGAGAAAACCCACGCGGGTCACGGGGAGAGCGTACAAACTCCGTACAGACGGCGCCCGTAGTCGGGATGGAACCCGGGTCTCCGGCGCTGCATTCGCTGTAAGGCAGCAACTCTACCGCTGCGCCACCGTGACCGCCCACAATCTATATCTCTCCACATCACCGTAACAAGGTGGCGCAGCGGTAGAGTTGCTGCTTTACAGCATTCCGGTTTCCTCCCACACTCCAAAGACGTGCAGCGTTGTAGGTTAATTAGCTTTGGTATAAATGTAAATTGTTCCTCGTGTGTGTGTGTGCGTGTGTGCGTGTGTGCGTGTGTGTGTGTGTGCGTGTGTGTATGTGGGATAGTGTTAGTGCGCGGGGATCGCCGGTCGGCGCGGACCCGGTGGGCCGAAGGGCCTCTTGCCACGCTGTATCTCTAAACTAAATTGAACTAATCACCGTCTATATATCACCTCATTTCCCTTCCCACCCCCCCACCTGACTCTCAGCCTGAAGAAGGGTCTCCACCCGAAACGTCGCCCATTCCTTCTCTCCAGAGATGCTGCCTGACCCGCTGAGTTACTCCAGCACTCTGTGAAACGTCACCTATCCATGTTCTCCACAGATGCTCAGTCATTGAAAGCAAGCGTGCAGGTGCAGCAGGCAGTGAAGAAAGCGAATGGTATGTTGGCATTCATAGCAAGAGGATTTGAGTTTAGGAGCAGGGAGGTTCTGCTGCAGTTGTACAGGGCCTTGGTGAGACCGTACCTGGAGAATTGTGTACAGTTTTGGTCTCCTAACCTGAGGAAAGACGTTCTTGCCTTAGAGGGAGTACAGAGAAGGTTCACCAGATTGATCCCTGGGATGGCGGGACTTTCATATGAGGAAAGACTGGATAGACTGGGCTTGTACTCGCTGGAATTTAGAAGACTGAGGGGGGATCTTATAGAAACATATAAAATTCTTAAGGGGTTGGAGAGGCTAGATGCGGGAAGATTGTTCCCGATGTTGGGGGAGTCCAGAACCAGGGGTCACAGCTTAAGGATAAGGAGGAAGTCTTTTAGGACCGAGATGAGAAAACATTTCTTCACACAGAGAGTGGTGAGTCTGTGGAATTCTCTGCCACAGAAGGTAGTTGAGGCCAGTTCATTGGCTATATTTAAGAGGGAGTTAGATGTGGCCCTTGTGGCTAAAGGGATCAGGGGGTATGGAGAGATGGCAGGTACAGGTTACTGAGCTGGATGATCAGCCATGATCATATTGAATGGCGGTGCAGGCTCGAAGGGCCGAATGGCCTACTCCTGCACCTATTTTCTATGTTTCTATGTTTCTTTGCTGCCTGACCCCGCTGAGTTTGTTACTCCTGCTTTCCGCGTATGCATTTAATTTATGTTTTGTTGGATTACGATTCCAGAAACACCTCTTCGCCCGCTCCCGAACAGAATTTCCACAGTGAACCCATGCAGTGTTTTGCCTTCCAGCCTTGTATTTAATTAGAAAAGAAAATACATCTGGAGCTCTGACAGACCACAAAGAAGAACAATGCCTCTCATTAAACATTTTTTTTGCAGTTTGAAAGCGATTCGTGAAACACAATGGAGACAGATTTCCTCCTAGTGTCATTCGTCATTGACACTCCGACTGGGAACATTCTCATATTGTTTCTTTCTCCTCAGAGGGTTATAACTAAGTTCTTTTAAAATGCATTTACTATTTCTCCAGAAATAGCTGGAGGGCCAGATCTTCCTGTCAACTTTCGAGATTGAATTCCTCTGCCCGTTATCCCTTCCAAGACAAAACTATCTCAAAGTAGCCATCAAAATGACTGTCCCCATTCTCCCCACTCCCTGACCCTGGGTTTCTCAGAGTGCTACGGTGTTTTAGTTTAGTTTAGATAAACAGCACGCACACAGGCCCTGCGTCCCACCGGGCCCGCGCCGACCAGCGATCCCCGCGCACATTAACTACCCTGCACACACTAGGGCCAATTTACACATACACCAAGCCAATTAGCCCACAAACCTGCACGTCTTTGGAGTGTGGGAGGAAAACCGAAGGTCTCGAGGAAGGTCACGGGGAGAACGTACAAACTCCGTACAGACAGCGCCTGTAGTCGGGATCGAACCCGGCTCTCCGACACGGTAGGCGCTGTAAGGCAGCAACTCCATACACCCACCACCCTTTGTAAGGCAGTCGAGACCATACACCCACCACCCTTTGTGTGAAAAAGTTATCCCTCAGATTCCTATTAAATCTTTTCCCTTTCACTTTGAACCTATGTCCTCTGATCCACGATTCCCCTACTCTGGGCAAGAGACTCTGTGCATCTACCCGATCTATTCCTCTCATGATGTTATCCACCTTAAAAGTGTAGATGGGGCATCTTGGCCGGCGTGAGTAACTCCTTCTTAAATATAGCCAATGAACTGGCCTCAACTACCTTCTGTGGCAGAGAATTCCACAGATTCACCACTCTCTGTGTGAAGAAATGTTTTCTCATCTCGGTCCTAAAAGACTTCCCCCTTATCCTTAAGCTGTGACCCCTTGTTCTGGACTTCCCCAACATCGGGAACAATCTTCCCGTATCTAGCCTCTCCAACCCCTTAAGAATTTTATATGTTTCAATAAGATCCCCCCTCAGTCTTCTAAATTCCAGCGAGTATAAGCCTAGTCTATCCAGTCTTTCTTCATATGAAAATCCTGCCATCCCAGGGATCAATCTGGTGAACCTTCTCTGTACTCCCTCTAAGGCTAGAATGTCTTTCCTCAGATTAGGAGACCAAAACTGTACACAATACTCCAGGTGCGGTCTCACCAAGGCCCTGTACAACTGCAGCAGAACCTCCCTGCTCCTATACTCAAATCCTCTTGCTATGAATGCTAACATACCATTCGCTTTCTTCACTGCCTGCTGCACCTGTAGGCCCGGACACTGTAGGCATGGACGTTGTAGGCCCGGATGCTGTAGGCCCGGACAGTGTAGGCCCAGAGGCCCAGGCGCCACCAAACGGAGGTTGCATAGCAACCCGCCTCCCGGCCCAGGCAGCCGCCATCGGTGGAGCGGGTGCACGTGGCCGCTGGCTGGGTAAGGTCACGTGGGGCGCGGGGAGGTGACGTCACCTTGTCCCTTATTTGGGAATGAGATAGTTGGCAACCGTAGCTGTGTCACTCTATAGTGGGCCGAGGAGCTTTGTTCCAATTCTGTACTATTCCATGTGGAATGGTGTCCATTTCCAGGCACTGTTCAGATGCAAGGAAGACACTAAGCAAATAAGCATTTCACTGATTATATCCTGTCAAACAACGGGGCTTAAAAATATGAAATTGTAATCCGTAAATCTGCAGGGCATCTGGTGCCCAGAGATCTCCTCTCTGGATGTTAGCCAAGAATGATCTTGCGTGCAAACAGACACATCTCTCTCACTCTCTCTCTCTCTCTCTGGCCACCGAACATCTTTTTTTTCAATTTAGAGATATAGCGCGGAAACAGGGCCCTTCGGCCCACCGAGTCCGCGCCGACCAGCGATTCTCGCACACCAACACTATGCCACACACTCCAGGGACAATTTTTACATTTACCAATCCAATTAACCAACAAACCTGTACGTCTTTGGAGCGTGGGAGGAAACTGAAGATCTCAGAGAAAACCTTCGCAGGTCACGGGGAGAACGTACAAACTCCGTACAGACAGCGCCCGTAGTCGGGATGGAAACCTGAGGCAGCAACTCTACCACTGCCTTACAGGGGTAACTTTTTCACACAGAGGGTGGTGGGTGTATGGAACGAGCTGCCAGAGGAGGTAGTTGAGGCTGGGACTATCTCAACATTTCAGAAGCAGTTAGGCAGATACATGGATAGGACAGGTTTGGAGGGTTATTTTCTTGGTTCTTGGTCCTCCAAAATATTCCAAATGGAATTTAAACTGGAGGTGGGACTAATGTGGGCCAGGTGGGCCTAGTGTCAAGTCAAGTCAAGTCAATTTTATTTGTATAGCACATTTAAAAACAACCCACGTTGACCAAAGTGCTGCAGGTGGATCAGGTGCGCCTAATGTGGACCAGGTGGGCCTAGTGTGGACCAGGTGGGCCTAGTGTGGATCAGGTGGGCCTAGTGTGGGCCAGGTGGGCCTAGTGTGGACCAGGTGGGACTAGTGTGGACCAGGTGGGCCTAGTGTGGGCCAGGTGGGCCTAGTGTGGACCAGGTGGGACTAGTGTGGGCCAGGTGGGCCGAGTGTGGACCAGGTGGGCCTAGTGTGGACCAGGTGGGACTAGTGTGGACCAGGTGGGCCTAGTGTGGGCCAGGTGTGGACCAGGTGGGCCTAATGAGGACCAGTTGTAGACTAGTGTGGACCAGGTGGGACTAGTGTGGACCAGGTGGGACTAGTGTGGACCAGGTGGGCCTAGGCCTAGGCCTAGTGTGGACCAGGTGGGACTAGTGTGGGCCAGGTGGGCCTAGTGTGGGCCAGGTGGGACTAGTGTGGACCAGGTGAGGACTAGTGTGGACCAGGTGTGGACTAGTGTGGCTGGAACATTTTGGCCAGTGTGGGCAAGTTGGGCCGAAGAGCCTGTTTCCGCACTCTATGACTCTATTGACATCTATAGTGTATGTATATGTGTGGGCATGTGTGTAGCGTGTGTGTGTATGATTGGAAAGGAAAGGTTGGGGGGGGGGGGGAGGGGGATATGGGCCAAAGAAAGGGAAATGGGCCGGCATGGAGAGGGTGGGCTGAAGGGTCTGTTCCCCTGCCGTGCAGCGGTGTGAGTGGTTGAGGAAGGGTCACTGTCATCATGCCAGCACTGGAGTACCATTAGGGTTGCCAACTGTTCCGTATTAGCCGGGACGTAGGCCCGGACACTGTAGGCCTGGACAGTGTAGGTCCAGACACTGTAGGTCCAGACAGTGTAGGTCCGGACAGTGTAGGCCCGGACAGTGTAGGCCCGGACAGTGTAGGTCCAGACACTGTAGGTCCGGACACTGTAGGTCCAGACACTGTAGGTCCAGACAGTGTAGGCCCGGACAGTGTAGGTCCAGACAGTGTAGGTCCAGACACTGTAGGTCCAGACAGTGTAGGCCCGGACACTGTAGGTCCAGACAGTGTAGGTCCAGACAGTGTAGGTCCGGACAGTGTAGGTCCAGACACTGTAGGTCCAGACACTGTAGGTCCAGACACTGTAGGTCCAGACAGTGTAGGCCCGGACAGTGTAGGTCTGGATAGTGTAGGCCCAGACAGTGTAGGTGCGGACAGTGTAGGTCCGGACAGTGCAGGTCTGGACAGTGTAGGCCCAGAGGCCCGGGTGCCGCCTAACGGAGGTTGCGTAGCAACCCACATCCCGGCCCAGGCGGCCGCCATTGGTGGAGCGGGAGCACGTGGCCGTTGGCTGGGTGAGGTCACCTTTTATCCCTTATTCCGGAGTGAGGTAGTTGGCAACCCCTAAGTGCCGTGGATGACGGGCGGGGGGGACGGGGGTACGGCTCACCTATGTTCTCGGTGGGCACCGTGACGGTGGTGGGCTCCATGAGGTTGTCGGCCAGGACGAAGGCTCCTTCCTCCAGGGTGTCGAGCAGCAGGGTGGCGGCGTGGGCTTGCTCTGTCGTGTTCATGTCCCTCCACGACTGCAGCGCCTCCGGTCTCAGCAGGTTGTCCACCGTGTCCACGATGGCCTGAAGGTGGTGGCGGTGAGAGAGGGGAGAGATGTTACACAGGACTGATACACACCCTGACACAATGCCCCAATCTCCCTGCTCAAACAGGGTGTTGCCAGAACTAGAGGGTGTGAGCTACAGGGAGAGGTTGAGCAGGCTGGGACTCTATTCCATGGAGCGCAGGAGGATGAGGGGAGATCTTATAGAGGTGTACAAAATCATGAGAGGAATAGATCGGGTAGATGCACAGAGTCTCTTGCCCAGAGTAGGGGAATCGAGGACCAGAGGACATAGGTTTAAGGTGAAGGGGAAAAGATTTAATAGGAATCCGAGGGGTAACTTTTTCACACAGAGGGTGGTGGGTGAATGGAACAAGCTGTCAGAGGAGGTAGTTGAGGCTGGGACTATCCCATCGTTTAAGAAACAGTTGAACAGGTGCATGGATAGGACAGGTATGGAGGGTTATGGACCAAGCGCAAGCAGGTGGGACTAGTGTAGATGGGACATGTTGGCTGGCGTGGGCGAGTAGGGCCAAATGGCCTCCTCAAGCACCTATTTTCTATGTTTCTAACATAGAAAATAGGTGCAGTTGGAGGCCATTCGGCCCATCGAGCCAGCACGGCCATTCATTATGATCATCCACAATCAGTGACCCGTGCCTGCCTTCTCCCCATATCCCTTGATTCCACCAGCCCTGAGCTAAATCTAACTCTCTTTTAAATTCATCCAGTGAATTGGCCTCCACTGCCCTCTGTGGCAGAGAATTCCACAGATTCACAACACTCTGGGTGAAAAGGTTTTTCCCCATCTCAGTCCTAAATGGCCCACCCCTTATTCTTATTTGCCTTCACAAAAAAAGCCTTAAGAAGATGGCTCCATATCTGAGGAAGGATGTGCTGGCTCTGGAGAGGGCCCAGAGGAGGTTTACGAGAATGATCCCAGGAATGAGTGGGTTAACCTATGATGAGCGTTTGTCAGCACTGGGCCTGTACTCGCTGGAGTTTAGAAGAATGAGGGGGGGGGAACCTCATGGAAACCTACTGAATAGTGAAAGGCCTGGATAGAGTGGATGTGGAGAGGATGTTTCCACTGGTGGGAGAGTCTCGGTCCAGAGGCCACAGCCTCAGAATTAAAGGACGTTCCTTTGGGAAAGAGATGAGGGGGAATTTCTTTACTCAGTGGGTGGTGAATCTGTGGAATTCACTGCCACAGAAGGCTGTGGAGGCCAAGTCAGTGGATATTTTTTAAGGCAGAGATAGATAGATTCTTGATTAGTGCGGGTGTCATAGGGTTAGTGTGGGGGGGAGGGATGGAGGGTTGGAGTGAGAGGGAAAGCAAGGGTTACTTGAAGTTAGAGAAGTCAATGTTCATACCGCTGGGGGTGTAAGCTTGCCCGAGCGGAATATGAGGTGCTGTTCCTACAATTTGCGCTGGGCCTCACTCTGACAGTGAAGGAGGCCCAGGACAGAAAGGTCAGTGTGGGAACGGGAGGGGGGAGTTAAATTGTTCGGAGAACCGGGAGATTAGTTTGTGGTCACGTGTACCAAGGAATAGCGATCCGCTTTTTTCCCGCCTGCTAACCAGTCAGCGAAAAGACTGTACATGATTACAATCGAGCCGTCCACAGAGTGTACAGATACATGACAAAGGGAATAACGTCTAGTGCAAGATCAGTATCAGAGGAAGTGGAATACTGGGGTATGAAGGGAGTTTGCCTGACACTAATAGCCATATCTGCTCTACAGCAAGGGGGGTGCAAGAGTTTAAATAAGGATCTCGATCTAGAAACATTGAAACATAGAAAATAGGTGCAGGAGGAGGCCATTCGGCCCTTCGAGCCTGCACCGCCATTCAATGTGATCATGGCTGACCATCCACAATCAGTAACCCGTGCCTGCCTTCTCCCCGTATCCCTTGATTCTGCTAGCCCCTAGAGCTCTATCTAACTCTCTTTTAAATTCATCCAGTGAATTGGCCTCCACTGCCTTCAGGGAATTCAACAAATTCACAACTCTCTGGGTGAAAAAGTTTCTTCTCACCTCAGTTTTAAATGGCCTCCCCTTTATTCTTAGACTGTGCGGCCCCTGGTTCTGGACTCCCCCAACAGTGGGAACATTTTTTCTGCATCTAGCTTGTCTAGTCCTTTTATAATTTTATACATCTCTATAAGATCCTCTCTCATCCCATGAGAATGATCAGCCATGATCACATTGAATGGCGGTTCTGGCTCGAAGGGCCGAATGGCCTCCTCCTGCACCTATTGTCTATTGTCATCCTTCTAAACTCCAGTGAATACAAGCCCAGTCTTTCCAATCTTTCCTCATATGACAGTCCCGCCATCCCGGGGAATTAACCTGGTAAACCTACGCTGCACTGCCTCAATAGCAAGGATGTCCTTCCTCAAATTAGGAGACCAAAACTGCACACAATACTCCGGGTGTGGTCTGTTCTTTGAGAGAAGTTTAATGGGAGAATTCTATTTACCTGCCTAAACCAACCTGATCTCCCGGTGGCTCAATACGTCAACTCCCCCTCCCATTCCCACACTGGCCTTTCTGTCCTGGGCCTCCTCCACTGTCAGAGTGAGGCCCAGCGCAAAATGGAGGAACAGCACCTCATATTTCGCTTGGGCAGCTTACACCCCAGCGGTATGAACATTGACTTCTCTAACTTCAAGTAGCCCTTGCTTTCCCTCTCTCTCCATCCCCTCCCCTTTCCCAGTTCTCCCACCAGTCTTACTGTCTCCGACTACATTCTATCTTGGTCCTGACCCCTCCCCTGACATCAGTCTGAAGAAGGGTCTCGACCTGAAACGTCACCCATTCCTTCTCTCCCGAGATGCTGCCTGACCCGCTCAGTTACTCCAGCATTTTGTGAATAAATACTTGCCTATTCAAATTTGTTCAATTCAATTCAATTCTTTAGAAGGATGAGAGGAGATCTTATCGAAACGTATAAGATTATTAAGGGGTTGGACACGTTAGAGGCAGGAAACATGTTCCCAATGTTGGGGGAGTCCAGAACCTGGGGCCACAGTTTAAGAATAAGGGGTAGGCCATTTAGAACGGAGATGAGGAAAAACTTTTTCAGTCAGAGAGTTGTGAATCTGTGGAATTCTCTGCCTCAGAAGGCAGTGGAGGCCAATTCTCTGAATGCATTCAAGAGAGAGCGAGATAGAGCTCTTAAGGATAGCGGAGTCAGGGGGTATGGGGAGAAGGCAGGAACGGGGTACTGATTGAGAATGATCAGCCATGATCACATTGAATGGTGGTGCTGGCTCGAAGGACCGAATGGCCTCCTCCTGCACCTATTGTCTATTGTCTAATTCATTTTGTGTCCACCTTCTATTTATCGTTGCATGTGCACGCGTAAATACATCATTGTCTGCTGTTCATTTCTATCTGAGGATGACTGGACATGTGTACTGATCCCTGTGGTTCCGTGATCTATTTTTCTCACGTGCTGACATTTCCATCAATCTGCCCTGTAATCTCTCGTCAGTCACGTTCCACCGCCAGCTCTCCCTCTCTGCTTATCTCGCCAGTATGATTTTAATTCCCGATATCATTCCAATCTTCCCGGCACGCCATCCTTAAAACTCTGCCTCCCCCTGTCTCTCCTCTCCCCAGTCTCCCCCTCCCCCCCCCCCCCACCCTCTCCCATCCCCACCCCCCCTTCTCTCTCTCTGAGCCCACATCGGTCTTTGCACATCATGTACGAAGCATCTTTCCCCTTCTCTGCTCTGCCTGCCTGTCTGATGCGCAATAAAGGTCACAATCCCTACACGTTCCACTCGCCTCCCAGCTTTTCGGTTTAGTTTCGAGATACAAGATTCAGTTTCGAGATAAGCTTGGTGTTGGATGATTAACAAGTTCACAGTCGGACTGAACAGCTCCGGTGGCTCTCACACAGTCCATAGACGCGCCATTGAAAGCTTACTTTAGGTTAGAGATACAGCGCGGAAAACCAGGCCCTCCCGCCCACCCTGGTCCGAGCCGACCAGCGATCCCCCCGCACGCTAACACTATCCTACACACACTAGAGATGGCACGGTGGCGCAGCGGTAGAGTTGGTTTGAGTTTCTAAACCACACTAAATTCCCCAGCAGTAAACTCTACTAACACGGTTAATGGATGGAAGAAAAATCTGAAGAAAGGTCCTTTTAGTTTAGTCCTAATGTAAGCAGGTGGTGCAGCGGTAGAGTTGCTGCCTCACAGCGCCAGAGACCCGGGTTCCATTCCGACTACGGGCGCCGTCTGTACGGAGTTTGTACGTTCTCCCCGTGACCTGCGTGGGTTTTCTCCGAGATCTTCGGTTCCCTCCCACACTCCAAAGACGTGCAGGTTTGTAGCTTAATTGGCTTGGTAAATGTGAAAATTGTCCCCAGTGGGTGTAGGATAGTGTTAATGCGCGGGGATCGCTGGTCGGCGCGGACTCGGTGGGCCGAATGTCCTGTTTCCGCGCTGTGTCGCTAAACTAAACTAAACTAAACTAATCGGTTAATCAATTCTGTCCTCCAGTGTCGAAGCAGGACTGAATTTAGCTGAAGAGTTCGTGTTATCGGTTCAGGGTTACATGGTTAGCCAGTCACTAATGCCTCCCTGATCTCTGCAGCAGTCTTCATCAGATCAATGGTAATGTCACTGCTTCTGGTAATAAGGCAAATACAAACAGGATGAGTTTTAGATGGGCTGCTTGCAAAAATCACTCAGGCTACTTGTCAGCGATTAATCCATTTTGAGATACTCTGCCTCACTGAGGTTTCTGGCAGCCGGGAGATATTTAGTTCAGTTCAGTTTATTGTCACGTGTACCGAGGTACAGTGAAAAGCTTTTGTTGCGTGCTAACCAGTCAGCGGAAAGACAACGCATGATTACAATCGAGCCGTCCACAGTGTGCAGGCACATGATAAGGGAATAACGTTTAGTGCAAGGTAAAGCCAGTACATGCATAGATACATAGAAAATAGGTGCAGGAGGAGGCCATTCGGCCCTTTGAGCCAGCAACGCCATTCATTGTGATCATGGCTGATCATCCACAATCAGTAACCCGTGCCTGCCTTCTCCCCATATCCCTTGATTCTGCTAGCCCTAAGAGCTCTAACTCTCTTTTGAAAGCATCCAGTGAATTGGCCTCCACTGCCCTCTGTGGTAGAGAATTCCACAGATTCACAACTCTCTGGGTGAAAAAACATTTCCTCATCTCAGTCCTAAATGGCCTACCCCTTATTCTTAAACTGTGGCCCCTGGTTCTGGACTCCCCCAACATTGGGAACATGTTTCCTGCATCCAGCCTGTCCAATCCCTTAATAATCTTATATGTTTCGATAAGATCCCCTCTCATCCTTCTAAATTCCAGTGAATACAAGCCCAGTCGCTCCATTCTTTCATCATATGTCAGTCCCGCCATCCCGGGAATTAACCTGGTGAACCTACGCTGCTCAATAGCAAGGATGTCCTTCCTCAAATTAGGAGACCAAATCTGCACACAGTACTCCAGGTGTGTTCTCTGTTCAACTGCAGAAGGACCTCTTAGCTCCTATACTCAAATCCTCTCATTATAAAGGCCAACAAGCCATTAGCTTTCTTCATTGTCTGCTGTAAAGTCCGCTCAAAGACAGTCCGAGGTTCATCGATGAGGTAGATGGTATTTACAGAGGGCCTATTAACCTACAAATCTTTACGTCTTTGAGGCACGGTGGCGCAGCGGTAGAGTTGCTGCCTTACAGCGAATGCAGCGCTGGAGAAAACCCACGCAGGTCAGAGGGAGAAGGTGCAAACACTACACAACTGCAGAAGGTTGTGGGGGCCAAGTCAGTGGATATTTTTAAGGCGGAGATAGATTCTTGATCAGTGCGGGTGTCAGGGGTTGTGGGGAGAAGGCAGGAGAATGGGGTTAGGAGGGAGAGATAGATCAGCCATGATTGAATGGCGGAGTGGACTCGATGGGCCGAATGGCCTAATTCTGCTACTATCACTGATGAACGTATGACCTTCTGACAGCACCCAAGGTCAGGATCGAAGCCGGGTCAACAGCGTTGTGAAGCAGTAGCTCAACCAGCTAAGCCACGATAAGGCAATCGGTTTTATTTCCTGTCTTCTGAATGACTGTTGTTTAGAAAAAACATTAATGTGGATGGAATGGAATAACACAATATGTCCAGAGTGAGGTCCTGACCGATCATCTACCTCATTGAAGACCCTCGGACTATCCTCACGCTGCCTCGGCAAGGCCAGCAGCCCAGACCGTCACGCACAAACAAACCAACCTCCCTCCCACTGACTCCATCTACACCTCACGCTGCCTCGGCAAGGCCAGCAGCACAATCAAGGACCAGTCTCACCCCGGCCACTCCCTCTTCTCCCTCTCCCATCGGGCAAGAGGTACAGAAGTGTGAAAACGCACACCTCCAGATTCAGGGACAGTTTCTTCCCAGCTGTTATCAGGCAACTGAACCATCCCACCACAACCAGAGAGCAGTGCTGAACTACTATCTACCTCATTGGTGACCCTCGGACTATCCTTGATCAGACTTTGCCTTGCCCTAAAGGGTCTTCCCTTTATCCAGTGTCCGTACACTGTGGACGGCTCGATTGTAACCACGTTGTCTGGATAGTACACAACGAGAAAGCTTTCCACCGCACCTCAACACACGTGACAATAAACTAAACACACAGCCAGCAAAAACAGAAATGAAATGTCTGACAGATTTTGGAAGGTTTGGCCCATGTGTGGAAAATGTAGGGATGATAATTACGTGGCAAGCATGGGTCGTGGAGCAAGCTGGAGAGGGTGGTGGAGGTGTGGAGGGAGAGGGGGAGAGGGAGGGGAGGGAGGTACAGAGGGAGGGAGAGGGAGAAAGGGAGGGGAGAGGAAGAGTGAGAGGGAGGGAAGGGTGAGAGAGGGAAAGGGGGGAGGGAGGGATGGTGAGAGGGAGAGAGAGGGAGAGGGAGGGGGAGGGAGAGAGGGAGGGAGGGAGAGGGAGAAAGCTGGGGGGAGGGAGAGAGAGGGAGAGGGAGGGGAGGGTGAGAGGGTGGTAGAGAGAGGGAGGGAGAGAGGGAAAGCTGGGGGGAGGGAGAGAGGGAGGGAGGGAGGGAGAGTGAGAGGGAGTGAGAGAGAGGGAGAGGAAGAGTGAGAGGGAGGGAGAGAGGGAGTGAGAGGGAGAGGGAGGGAGGGAGAGGGAGGGGGAAAGGGAGGGGGAGTGAGGGAGGGAGGGAGGGAGCGGGTGAGAGAGAGGGGGGAAGAGAGAGAGGGGAGCACAGTGCAGCACGTTTACAAAGCAAGTGACAGACTGGATGCAGGGGGTATACCAACAACAGCAAGTGGGTGACGGTGTGAGAGCTACCTTAATGTACACTCTGCAGGTCTTGTCTCTTTTCTGGAGCTTTTCAGAGAGAGAGAGAGAGAGAGAGGGAGAGAGGGGGTGGGATTTGGGGAGAGGGAGAAGGGGAGAGCAAGACAGAGAGGGTGTGTGGTTGGGAAAAGAGAGGGGGAGAGAGAGAGAGAGAGATGGGGAAGAGAGAGTGAGAGAGAAAGGAGGAGGTTTGGAGGAGTGAGGGAGAATGAGGGAGAGAGGGGGTGAGAAAAAGAGAGAGAGAGAGAGGGGGAGAGAGAGAGTAAGGTTTGGAGGAGGAAGGGAGAATGAGGGAGAGAGGGGGTGAGAGAAAGAGAGAGGGGGAGAGAGAGAGGGGGAGAGAGAGAGAGGGAGGGAGAGAGAGGGGGAGGGACAGATAAAGAGAGGGTGGGGAGAGAAAACAAAAGAGAACACAGGTAGTTAGTGAGGCGGGAGGAGACGAGGGTTTGTCTTTTGCCTTCCACAGATGCTGCCTGACCAGCTGGGTTCTTCCAGCTCTTTTTGTCTTTAGCTCGGGATTCTGTCGTCTGCAGTCTCTGGGGTCTCAGGCTCCGCTCCTCTCCGGGCTGTGATCCTCCCTCCATCCCACCCGCCCCCCCCCCCCCGCCCCCCCCCGGCCCTGCGGCCTTACCTTGTTAAAGCTGCGGCCCACGGAATCTTTCTCGCTCGGACGCAACTCTTGAAGCTGGGCGTCCAGAATGTCGACCAGCTGCTCCATCAGGCGCACGGACGAACTCACGTCTCCCGCGTAGATGGGCCCTTTGGTGTGCTTGGCCAGCTCGTTTGCCAGATTGGCAGCATTCTCCCCGCTCCTGATCTGTGAACGCACACCACTGTCTCCCCTCAGCAACTCCAGTGATAGTCACAAGGTCATACCTGACAGGCGGTCATGGTGGCACAGCGGCGGAGTTGCCGCCTTACAGCTAATGCAGCGCCGGAGACCCGGGTTCCATCCCGACCACGGGCGCCGTCTGTACGGAGTTTGCACGTTCTCCCCGTGACCTGCGTGGGTTTTCTCCGAGATCTTCGGTTTCCTCCCGCACTCCAAAGACGTGCAGGTTTGTAGGTCAATTGGCTTGGTGTAAATGTGGGTGTAGGATAGTGTTAATGTGCGGGGATCGCTGGTCGGCGCGGACCCGGTGGGCCGAAGGGCCTGTTTCCGCGCTGTGTCTCTTAAACTAAAAATAAACTAAAAAGACTTCAGTTATAGTCGTAAGGCCATACATGATAGAAGAAGACCCAGGCCATTCGGCCCATCAAGTCTACTCCGCCATTCAATCATGGCTGATCTATCTCTCCCTCCTAACCCCATTCTCCTGCCTTCTCCCCATAACCGCTGACACCCGCACTAATCAAGAATCTATCTATCTCTGCCTTAAATATATCCACTGACTTGGCCTCCACAGCCTTCTGTGGCAAAGAATTCCACAGATTCACCGCCCTCTGACTAACGAGTTCAGTTGATAGACACTAAAAGCTGGAGTAACTCAGCGGGACAGGCATCATCTCTGGAGAGAAGGAATGGGTGACGTCTCGGGTCGAGACCCTTCTTCAGACCTTGTTAAAGCTACAGAACAGACCAGTTCAGTTTCAGTTTAGTTTATTGTCACGTGTACCGAGGTACAGTGAAAAGCTTTTGTTGCGTGCTAACCAGTCAGCAGAAAGACAATACATGATTACAATCGAGCCGTCCACTGTGTACAGATACATGATGATAAGGGGATAACGTTTAGTGCAAGGTAAAGCCAGCGAAGTCCAATCAAGGATAGTCCGAGGGTCACCAATGAGGTAGATAGTAGTTCAGCACTGCTCTCTGGTTGTGATAGGATGGTTCAGTTGCCTGATAACAGCTGGGAAGAAACTGTCCCTGAATCTGAAGGTGTGCGTTTTCACACTTCTGTACCTTTTGCCCGATGGGAGAGGGGAGAAGAGGGAGTGGCCGGGGTGAGACTGGTCCTTGATTGTGCTGCTGGCCTTTTGTCTGACGGGAGATGTTCTGCCGTGTAGGTGGGATACTGCCCGGGGGGCGGGTGATCAGTGGGAGCTGGAGTGCGGTTTGAGTTGAGGTGAGTTTAGTTTATTGTCACCTGTACCGAGGTACAGTGAAAAACGTTGGTTGGACTTTGGGGTTGCAGTGGGTGAAGTCCACTGGGCGGTCACGGTGGCGCAGCGGTAGAGTTGCTGCCTTACAGCGCCGGTGACCCGGGTTCCATCCCGACTACGGGTGCTGTCTGTACGGAGTTTGTACGTTCTCCCCGTGACCTGCGTGGGTTTTTTTCCGAGATCTTCGGTTTCCTCCCACACTCCAAAGAAGTGGCAGGTTTGTAGGTTTTAATTGGCTTGATATAAATGTAAAATTGTCCCTGGTGTGTGTAGGATGGTGTTAGTGTGCGGGGATCGCTGGTCGGCGCGGATCCGGTGGGCCGAAGGGCCTGTTTACGGGCTGTATCACTAAAATAAACTAAACTACAGAGAACCACCATGTACCTTTGTGGTGACCCTCGGACTTTCCATGATCGGAATTTGCTGTCTTCACCTTGCACCCAACGTTATTCCCTTATCATGTATTTGTACACTGTAAATGACTCGATTGCAATCATTCTGATTGTAAGATGTAATCACTCATCCCTGGGATCGTTCTCGTAAACCTCCTCTGGACCCATCCTCTCCAGAGCCAGCACATCCTTCCTCAGATATGGGGCCCAAAACTGCTCACAATGCTCCAAATGCGGCCTGACCAGCGCCTGCCGCGGGCCGCGTGGACGTCGGAAGCTCGCAACCCCTGCCCTGGGTGGGGGCCGACATCGGGAGCTCCGGCAGCGGCAGCGTGTTCGCCCGCCCCGGATCGCGGGGCTTGGGTCGGCCCGCTGCGGAGCTTTCACCGTCCTGCGCGGCCTGGAACGTGGCAACTACAACAGCCTGACCGCGGGGGAAGACGGCAGGGGAAGAGTGCAGACATTCTGGCCTTACATCACAGTGAGGAGGTGACTGGAGGAGACTCACTGTGGTGGATGTTTCTGTTTGTGTTTTGTGTTGGTTTGTGATTGTGTGTGTTATTGCTCATTTTTATTGCTCTTATTGTTGGACTGTGGGTGACGGAATATTGTCCAAAAGACATGTTTTTTTTTGGATGACAATAAAGGCTATTCTGATTCTGATTCTGATTCTTCTCATAGAGCCTCAGGCAGCATCTCTGGAGTGAAGGAATAGGTGACGTTTCAGGTTGAGACCCTTCGTCAGACCGAAATGTCTTTTTCCTCACAGTACTGTTAGACATTGGGAGAGATCTGAGGTTGGAACATTATGGCATAGACTACGCCTGCACAATGTCTTCTGCCAAAACATTATGACCACTGACAGGCGAAGTGAATAACATTGATTATCTTGTTGCAATGGCACCTGTCAAGGGGTGGGATATATTAGGCAGCAAGCGAACAGTCAGTTCTTGAAGTTGACGTGTTGGATGCAGGAGAAATGGGCAGGAGTAAATTCCTGGAATGGCGGGACTGTCATATGTTGAAAGACTGGAGCGACTAGGCTTGTATACACTGGAAATTAGAAGGTTGAGAGGAGATCTTATCGAAACGTATAAGATTATTAAGGGGTTGGACACATTAGAGGCAGGAAACATGTTCCCAATGTTGGGGGAGTCCAGAACCAGGGGCCACAGTTTAAGAATAAGGGGTAGGCCATTTAGAACTGAGATGAGGAAAAACTTTTTCAGTCAGAGAGTTGTGAATCTGTGGAATTCTCTGCCTCAGAAGGCAGTGGAGGCCAATTCTCTGAATGCATTCAAGAGAGAGCTAGATAGAGCTCTTAAGGATAGCGGAGTCAGGGGGTGTGGGGAGAAGGCAGGAACGGGGTACTGATTGAGAATGATCAGCCATGATCACATTGAATGGCGGTGCTGGCTCAAAGGGCCGAATGGCCTCCTCCTGCACCTATTGTCTAATGTCTAAAGACCTGAGCGACTTTGACAACGGCCAAATTGTTATGGCCAGACGACTGGGTCAGAGCATCTCTGAGACGGCAAGGCTTGTTGGGTGCTGCTAAAGGATCTGCCGCTAATGTTTTGGTGCCATGTACCACAGGACACCTTCAGGGGTCTTGTAGAGTCTGTGCCTCGGTGGGTCGGCGCTGTTTTGGCTGCACACGGAGGACCAACAGCATATTAGGCAGGTGGCCATAATGTCTCGTGTAATTTATCCACTGCCAGAGTGACGAAACTTCTGACCCGCTGAGTTACTCCAGCATCTTGTGTCTTATCTTCGGTGTAAACCAGCTCCTGCAGTTCCTCCCTGCACATGATTCTTTTCTCAGGTCTTCAACGATAAAATCACCACTGCTAATTTTCTTGTTTCCACTCGACTATAAAATATTTGGCCAATCTCTAAATTATATTTGCACATTGAAAAATATTACTTTGAGATTGACTCAGACACCGATAAAGAGATTAAACTCTATTTGCAATCCTATTTGCAATCCTCTTAGAAAGCAACTGTCTTGCCCACATGCTAATTGCATATTAGAGTCCACCAGAGAAGTACTCTTTGAATTCCCAGTTGCAGAATACGCTGACAACGAATTATGTCCATTTCTTCTCAGACTGTGAATTGGCTGCCAATGGTTTTTATGTTCATAAGTGATAAGAGCAGAATTAGGCCATTCGGCCCTTCATGTCTACTCTGCCATTCAATCATGGCTGATCTATCTCTCCCTCCTAACTCCATCCTCCTGCCTTCTCCCCGTAACCCTTGACACCCGTACTAATCAAGAATCTATCTCTTTCTGCCATTGACTTGGCCTCCACGGCCTTCTGGTGGCAATGAATTCCACAGATTTATCACCCTCTGACTAAATAATTCCTCCTCATCTCCTTCTTAAAGGTGCGTCCTTTAATTCTGAGGCTGAGGCCTCTGGTCCTAGCCTCTCTCATGAGTGGAAACATCATTCTTGCTATTGAGGGCGTGCAGCATAGGTTTACTAGGTTAATTCCTGGAATGGCGGGACTGTCATATGTTGAAAGACTGGAGCGACTGGGCTTGTATACACTGGAATTTAGAAGGATGAGAGGGGATCTTATCTTATGATCTGCTATTATCACATTGAATAGCGGTGCTGGCTCGAAGGGCCGAATGGCCTCCTCATGCACCTATTGTCTATTGTCTACATCCTCTTCACCTCCACTCTATCCAAGCCACTATTCGGTAAGTTTTCAATGAGGTCCCCCCTCATCCTTCCAAACTGCAGCCTCTGTGTCACCCCTCACCCTGCTGCTGAGTGGCGGAATCTGGGGAGAGTTGATGGGAATGTGGGGAGAATTTAAAAAGCGGGATTGTTGTAGGGCTAGTAGTAATGGTTGGCGTGGACTCAGGGGGCTGAAGGGCCTGTTTATGTGCGGCACAGTGGCGCAGCTGGTAGAACAGCTGCCTCACAGCACATCGAGTCCGTGCCGACCAGCGATCACCCCGTACACCAGCACTACAGAGTCATAGATAGAGTCATAGAGTGACACAGTGTGGAAACAGGCCCTTCGGCCCAACTCGCCCACACCGGCCAACAATGTCCCAGCTACCCTAGTCCCACCTGCCTGCGCTTGGTCCATATCCCTCCAAACCTGTCCTAATCCATGAACCTGTCTCACTGTTTCCTAAACGATGCGATAGTCCCAGCCTCAACTACCTCCTCTGGCAGCTCGTTCCATACACCCACCACCCTCAGTGTGAAAAAGTTACCCCTCGGATTCCTATTAAATCTTTTCCCCTTCACCTTGAACCTATGTCCTCTGGTCCTTGCTTCACCTACTCTGGGCAAGAGACTCTGTGCGTCTACCCGATCTATTCCTCTCATGATTTTGTACACCTCTGTAAGATCTCCCCTCATCCTCCTGTGCTCCATGGAATAGAGACCCAACCTATTCAACCATTCCCTGTAGCTCACACCCTCTCGTCCTGGCAACATCCTCGTAAATCTTTTCTGAACCCTTTCAAAGCTTAATCTATCCAACGCACCAGAGACACTTTACAATTTTTCTTTACCAAAGCCGATGAACTCCAGCAAGTTTCAGGCCCAGTGCCTCTCCCTCCTCTATCCTCTCCTCATTCACTCAATCCAGACCTTTGGAGTGTGGGAGGAAGCCGGAGCAACAGGAGGAAACTCACGCGGGTCACGGGCAGAACGTGCACACTCCACACAGACAGCGCCCGCGGTCAGGATCGAACCGGAGTCTCCGGCGCTGTGAGGCAGTGACTCTACCGCTGCGCCACCGTGCCGCCCCATATATCTTTCTCAGATCCCCTCCAATCCTTTCATCCTTTACTACAAACCTGTGCTATCTGATAATGGAGGCCTCACTTACAGACTGTACTCGATAAAGGCAACAGGTTTCATTCGCTGGAGATGATTTTTTCCGAACTTTAATGGCGGTTCACGGTGGCGCAGCGGTAGAGTTGCCGCCTTACAGCGAATGCAGCGCAGGAGACCCGGGTTCCATCCCGACTACGGGCGCTGTCTGTACGGAGTTTGTACGTTCTCCCCGTGACCTGCGTGAGTTTTCTCCGAGATCTTTGGTTTCCTCCCACACTCCAAAGACGTGCAGGTATGCAGGTTAATTGGCTTGGTAAATATAAAAATCGTCCCTGGTGTGTGTAGGATGGTGTTAATGTGTGGGGAACGCTGGGCGGCGTGGACCCGGTGGGCCGAAGGGCCTGTTTCCGCGCTGTATCTCTAAACCTAAACGGTCGCCATGATTGATCCGAGCTTCCTTTATTTAACTAAATGTAGTTGTTCAGCTACTGTGTTACACGATTGAGGTCTATGGCCCCTGATCAATAGTGGGGAGGGGTAGGGAGGGGTAGGGAGTCGCTGCCTCCCGGCGCCGGAGTCCCGGGTTCGATCCCGACCGGGTTGCCGCCATCCGCGCCGGTTGGCAAGTTAGCCGCGCGCAAAAACCAACCTTCTGCGCCACTTGGTTCACCCAGTGGGAGGTGCAGTTGCTGAGGTCTGGGCCCCTCGTGTTCCAGACGCCCGTGGTCACCACGCACAGGAAGGTCACCGTGCCTGCAAACACAACATGGAGTAAGATGAGCCTCAGACAGGTCTCTCTGCGCAGCGGAGAGCAACATGGCGGGAACGGTGGCGCAGCGGTAACGTTGCTGCCTCACAGCGAATGCAGCGCCGGAGACCCGGGTTCCATCCCGACTACGGGTGAATGAGTTTATTGGCCAAGTATGTGCACATACATAGAAAATAGGTGCAGGAGTAGGCCATTCGGCCCTTCACGCCTGCACCGCCATTCAATATGATCATGGCTGATCATCCAACTCAGTATCCTGTACCTGCCTTCTCTCCGTACCCCCTGATCCCTTTAGCCACAAGGGCCACATCCAACTCCCTCTTAAATATAGCCAATAAACTGGCCTCAACTACCTGCTGTGGCAGAGAATCCCACAGATTCACCACTCTCTGTGTGAAAAAAAACTTTCTCATCTCGGTCCTAAAAGACTTCCCCCTTATCCTTAAACTGTGACCCCTTGTTCTGGACTTCCCCAACATCGGGAACAATCTTCCTGCATCTAGCCTGTCCAACCCCTTAAGAATTTTGTAAGTTTCTATAAGATCCCCCCTCAATCTTCTAAATACAAGGAATGTGCCTTGGTGCTCCGCTCACAAATGACAACACAAACACACAGTTAACAATTAAGAATAAAGCATAAACACATCAAACCAATAAGGATACAACTTTACGGTCTAAACATTTGAGTGCTGTTCGTACTGAGTTTGTACGTTTTCCCCGTGGGATCTTCGTTCCCCCCCCCCCCCCCCCCAACATTGGGAGTATCTTTGGAGTGTGGGAGGAAACCGGAAAACTCGGAGAAAACCCACGCAGGTCACGGGAGGAACGTGCAAACTCCGTACAGACAGCACCCGTAGTCGGGATCGAACCCGGGTCTCCGGCGCTGCAAACGTTGTTAAGATGGCAGCTCTACCGCTGCGCCACCGTACCGACCTGTCACCACCGTGAGGTAATCCAGCATTAGGAGTTCGTAGACTGCATCGGTTGCAGATAAGGCACTTGGCGGCCTTGGCTAATTCTCCGGAGTCTCCCAGTCTTGGCCTGACACACTGTGAATAATGATTATCCCTTGGAGAACTGGAACACCAATTTAGCCAATTATTAGGGGCTGATTCCAATTAACATCAATGCTGGAGTCAACCATCCTCTAGGCTCTTCACAAAACAGTGTCCAAGATTTAAACTTGGAAAAGAGATGCAAAATGCTAGAGTAACTCAGCGTCTCTGTCTGGAGAGAAAGGAATGGGCAACGTTTCTCTAATTTAAACTAAGTTCGTTCCACCAAGTAGTCCATGTCCCACCAAGATGGGCCGAAGGGCCTGTTTCTGTGCTGTATCTCTAAACTAAACTAGGCTTGTTTCACCAAGTAGTCCATGTCCCACCAAGATGGGCCGAAGGGCCAGTTTCTGTGCTGTATTTCTAAACTAAGTTCATTCCACCAAGTAGTCCATGTCCCACCAAGATGGGCCGAAGGGCCTGTTTCTGTGCTGTATCTCTAAACTAAACTAGGCTTGTTCCACCAAGTGGTCCATGTCCCACCAAGATGGGCCGCAGGGCTAGTCTCCGTGTCGCACGGCGCTACCTCTACCCCCCCCTGGTGGTCTTACCTCGCGTGCCCTTCGGACATGGCCGCTCCACCATGGATCCCCTCTGGCTCCGCGGCCAGCCAATGCCCCGGGCTTCCGTCGCCTCGCAGAACCTCTGCGGGAGGGGGAGGAGGCTGGAGACGGGGGGCGACCTGGTGGCGGTATCTCTGGGGCCCGGTCGCGGCCCCTGGCTGCCCTCCTTGCCCCCCGCCGCCAGGGTGGTGGCCGCCAATGCTCTCTCCCCGAGCGTGGTGGTGGTAGTGGGCGCGGTGGTCCTGGCGAGGGTCACACCCAAGGACGTGGTCTCGACCGTGGTGGGCACTGGAAGGCGAAGAACAGGCACAGGTGAGATAGCAGTGAAACAGGCCAATCAGCCCAACCCATCCATGCCAACCCAACATTACATTTTCGTTTCAGTGATCCAGTGCAGAATAGACAATAAACAATAGGTGCAGGAGGAGGCCATTCGGCCCTTCGAGCCAGCTCCGCCATTCAATGTGATCATGGCTGATCATTCTCAATCAGTACCCCGTTCCTGCCTTCTCCCCATACCCCCTGACTCCGCTATCCTTAAGAGCTCTATCTAGCTCTCTCTTGAATGAATTCAGAGAATTGGCCTCCACTGCCTTCTGAGGCAGAGAATTCCACAGATTCACAACTCTCTGGTGAAAAAGTTCTTCCCCATCTCCGTATTAGCCGGGACATCCCGTATTTTGAGCTAAATTGGTTTGTCCCTTATGGGACCGCCCTTGTCCCGTATTAGACCCGGGGTGGCGCTGTAGGCCCGGACACTGTGGGTACGTAGAGTGTAGGCCCAGGGTGGCGCTGTAGGCCCGGACGCTGTAGGTCCAGACAGTGTAGGTCCGGATGGACAGTGTATGTCAGGACAGTGTAGGCCTGGAGGCCCGGGCGCTGCTTAATGGAGGTTGCGTAGCAACCCGCCTCCCTGCCCGGGCGGCCGCCATTGGTGGAGCGGGAGCACGTGGCCGCTGGCTGGGTGAGGTCACGTGGGACGCGGGGCGGTGACACCACCTTGTCCCGTATTTGGGAGTGAGATACTTGGCAACCCTGGACAATCATGAACCTAAACACGTACCAGATTGTCACGACTGACACTTTATCTCATCGAGCAGAGTTCAACACAGGCATTAGCTATTCTCTCTGCCCAGCACCAAGCAAAGCAGAAAATTGCGAAGCAGGAAACGGGGAAAACATTCAGCACACAAGAAGCCTTTAATTTACATCATGTTTCAGAAACTTAATGCAGCAGCTTACAAGGAAATAATGAATGTCACCAGATTGCAACCCCCTCCCTCAGCCACTTAGTTTAGTTTTGCGACACAACGCGGAAACCAAGCCCATCGGCCCACCGAGTCCACGCCGACCAGCGATCCCCGCACACTGACACTATCCTGCACACACCAGGAACAATTTTTACATTTATGCCAAGCCGATTAACTTACAAACCCGCACGTCTTCGGAGTGTGGGAGGAAACCTGAGATCTCGGAGAAAACCCACGCATGTCGCGGGGAGAACGTGCAAACTCCGCACAGACAGCACCCGTAGTCGGGATGGAACTCTGGTGCTGTGAGGCAGCAACTCTACCGCTGCGCCACCATGCCACCCACGTAGGCATAAAAATAAGCCTGTTATATTTTCAAGGAGCTGTATTCTCCCACAGTGGGTGCCTGCCTTGGCTTTCCGGAACGTTCTTGTACAGATACATGATAAGGGAATAACGTTTAGAGCAAGGTAAAGCCAGGAAAGTCCGATCAAAGATAGTCCGAGGGTCACCAATGTGGTAGACAGTAGTTCAGCAGGTTTGGAGGGATAAGGGCCAAACGCGGACAGGTGGGACTAGTGTAGATGGGGCAAGTTGGTCGGTGTTGCCTAGTTGGGCCGAAGGACCTGTTTCCACTCTATGACTGGGTAGCACGCAACTAAAGCTTTTCCCTGTACCTCGGTACACGTGACAATAAACTGAACTGATTCTCTAACGTGCATTAAAGATGCTGCCTGCGGAACTCCTGTCAAGCCAGACCACCTTTGAGGGGTCATCCCTCATCATCAAATTGATCGGCAGAAGAATAATAATAAAACTGACGGAAAATGCTTGGCTATAAAGGCTCTCATTGCAAACATCAAAACTAAGATTGGGAGACTGCTGTGCGAACCACTGTGGAGGGCAGAGAGAGAAAAAATATATTATAATCGATCTTCATGTTTAAACGCCCAAAGATTAAATAAAATCACCAGGGTGTCTCACCATTAGAAGGCAGCCATTTTGAAGATAAAACACATTGAGATAGAAAGGTAGAAACATGGAAAAATAGGTGCAGGAGGAGGCCATTCGGCCCTTCGAGCCAGCACCGCCATTCATTGTGATCATGGCTGATCATCCACAATCAGTATCCCGTGCCTGCCTTCTCCCCATATCCCTTGATTCCACTAGCCCCTGGAGCTCTATCTAACTCTCTTTTAAATTCATCCAGTGATTTGGCCTCCACTGCCCTCTGTGGCAGTGAATTCCACAAATTCTGGGTGAAAAAGTTTCTTCTCACCTCAGTTTTAAATGGGCTCCCCTTTATTCTTAGACTGTGCGGCCCCTGGTTCTGGATTCCCCCAACATTGGGAAGATTTTACCTGCATCCAGCTTGCCCAGTCCTTTTATAATTTTATACGGTTTCTATAAGATCCCCTCTCATCCTTCTAAACTCCAGTGAATACAAGCCTAGTCTTTCCAATCTTTCCTCATACGACAGTCCCGCCATCCCGTGGATTAACCTGGTGAACCTACGCTGCACTGCCTCAATAGCAAGGACGTCCTTCCTCAAATTAGGAGACCAAAACTGCGCACAGTACTCCAGATGTAATCTCATATTAAAACTGACAGAAATGGCTTGGCAATAAAGGCTCTCATTGCAAACATCAAAACTAAGAATGGGAGACTGCTGTGCAAACCGCTGAAGAGGGCGTGGAGAAAAAATAATTATAATCGATCTTCAAGCTTAAACGCCCAAAGATTAAAGAAAATCACCAGGGTGTCTCATCATTAGAAGGCAGCCATTTTGAAGATAAAAAAAACCCATTGAATTAGAAATATAGAAACATAGAAAACTGGGGAAGGAGGAGGCCATTCGGCCCTTCGAGCCAGCACCGCCATTCAATGCGATCATGGCTGATTGTCCAAAATCAGTACCCGTTCCTGCGTTCTCCCCATATCCCTTGATTCCGTGAGCCCTTAAGAGCTAAATCTAACTCCCTCTTGAAAACATCCAGTGAATTGGCATCCACAGCCTTCTGTGGCAGAGAATTCCACAGATTCACAACTCTCTGGGTGAAAAAGGTTTTCCTCATCTCAGTCCTAAATGGCCTCCCCCTTATTCTTAAACTGTGACCCCTGGTTCTAGACTACGGTTGCCAACTGTCCCATATTAGCTGGGGCATCCCGCACCAAGCTTGTCCAGTTACAATTTTATACGTTTCTATAAGATCCCCTCTCATCCTTCATTTATTTGTCCCCTATGGGACCGTCCTTGTCCCGTGTTAGGCCTGGGGGGCACTGTAGGCCTGGATACTGTAGGCCCGGACACTGTAGGCCCGGACACTGTAGGCCCGGACAGTGTAGGTCCGGACACTGTAGGCCCGGACACTGTAGGCCCGGACACTGTAGGCCCGGACACTGTAGGCCCGGACACTGTAGGCCCGGACACTGCAGGCCCGGACAGTGTAGGTCCGGACACTGTAGGCCCGGACACTGTAGGTCCGGACACTGTAGGCCCGGACACTGTAGGCCCGGACACTGTAGGCTCGGACACTGTAGGTCCGGACACTGTAGGCCCGGACACTGTAGGTCCGGACACTGTAGGCCCGGACACTGTAGGCCCGGACACTGTGGGCCCGGACACTGTAATCCCGGAGGGCCGCAGTGAGCCTGGACGCTGTAGGCTAAAGGAGTGTGCTCGGGGAGCGGGGCCGAGTGCGCAGGTTGCGTAGCAATCCACCTCCCGGCCCGGGCGGCCGCCATTGGTGGAGCGGGAGCACGTGGCCGCTGGCTGGGTGAGGTCACGTGGGGCGCGGGGTGGCGACGTCACCATTTTGTCCCTTATTTGGGAGTTTAAAAGTTGGCAACCCCTATTCTAGACTCCCCCAGCATGGGGAACATTATTCCTGCGTCTAGCCTGAGATGCTGATGTCTCTGTAATGCCAATTCTAATTACACCCTTCCCCTCAGGGTTAATCATCTCTGATGTCTGATTTTCAGCTATCTGATTAATAATCCCGTACACTTAGTAAACAAGAAATCTATTTGCCCCCTGAGAACACATCAGAGGGCGGATCCACAAAGACAATCGAGTGCCAACGACATGTATTACATACACAATAATTAATCAAAAACACAACAAAAGCTATCTTGCCATGCCTTGCAAATGTTTCCCAATCATTTCAGCCCCTCTCCATCTGAGTGATAATCCGGTGAAAACGCTTGATTTGGACAATTAGTTGGATGGTGTGTGTAAAAATACCCCAATTATGTCATTTAGCCGACAACGTTTTATTTTGTGTGTGTTTGTTTGTCACTGAAATTATCTGCAGAAGATATGAGACCAGAAACCAATTTGGCTCGAATTGAAACATTTTTTTGTACAGAGCAGAACTTTAAAGACTAACTTTAACACACAGTTCAGTTTTAGTTTAGGAAAAAAAACTGCAGATGCTGGTTTAAATTGAAGGTAAGCACAAAATGCTGGAGTAACTCAGCGGGTCAGGCATCACCTCGGGAGAGAAGGAATGAAAGGAAGATGAGAAAGAGAACACATTCCTTCTCTCCAGAGATGCTGCCTGACCCGCTGAGTTACTCCAGCATTTTGTGTCTTCCTTAATTTTTGTTTAGTTTAGTTTAGTTTCGAGACGCAGCGCGGAAACAGGCCCTTTCGGCCCACCGGGTCCGCGCCGACCAGCGATCCCCGCACACTAACACTGTCCTACACACACTGGGGACATTTTTTACATTTATACCAAGCCAATTAACCTATAAACCTGTACGTCTTTGGAGTGCGGGAAGAAACTGAAGATCTCGGAGAAAACCCACGCAGGTCACGGGGAGAACGTGCAAACTCCGTACAGACAGCACCCGCGGTCGGGATCGAACCCGAGTCTCCGGCGCTGCATTCGCTGTAAGGCAGCAACTCTACCGCTGCGCCACTGTGACCTATTAGGACACAAAACGCTGGAGTAACTCAGCGGGACAGGCAGCATCTCTGGAGGGAAGGAATGGGTGACATTGCGGGTCGAGACCCTTCTTTCGTCCCGAAACGTCACCCATTCCTTCTCTCCAGAGATGCTGCCTGTCCCGCTGAGTTACTCCAGCATTTCGTGACCATCTTCGGTGAAAACCAGCATCTGCAGTTCCTTCCTACACTTTTACACGCAGTTTCAAGTTCAAAATTCAAACCAGACAACCTGTGCGTAGGCAAAAAAGAACTGCAGGTGCTGGAATCTGGAGCAAAACACAAAGTGCTGGAGGAACACAATGGGTCAGGCAGCATCTGTGAAGAACACGGATAGTTTCACTGTCCTCCTGATTAAATATTACTGACAGTATGCCTCGTTGACACCTTCGCCTCAACTAACAATGTACCATTCTACATTTCCTTGCTCATCGTCCCCTTTGATCGGTGATATCGTACCTTACTCTTCCATATCTTTGTCTCCCTCTCTCCAACATCCCAAATAAGGGAAAAGGTAACGTCACCGCCCCCCCCCCCCCGCGCCCCACGTGACCTCACCCAGCCAGTGGCCACGTGCTCCCGCTTCACCAATGGTGGCCGCCCGGGCCGGGAGGCGGGTTGCTACGCAACCTCCGTTAGGCGGCGCCCGGGCCTCCGGACCTACACTGTCCGGGCCTACTGTCCGGGCCTACACTGTTCGGACCTACACTGTCCGGGCCTACACTGTCCGGACCTACACTGTCCGGGCCTACACTGTCTGGGCCTACACTGTCCGGACCTACACTGTCCGGGACTACAGAGGCCCCCAGGCTACAGTGTCCAGGCCTACAGTGTCCGAGCCCACAGTGTCCAGGCCTACAGTGTCCGGGCCTACACTGTCCGGACCTACACTGTCCGGGACTATATAAGCCCCCAAGCTACAGTGTCCGGGCCTATAGTGTCCAGGCCTACACTGTCCAGGCCTACAGCAGCCCCCGGGCCTACAGTGTCCGGGCCTACAGTGGCTCCCGAGCCTAATACGAGACAAGGGCGGTCCCGTACGGGACAAACCAATTTAGCCCAAGATACGGTATGTCCCGGCTAATACGGGACAGTTGGCAACCCTACCTGACTCTCAGTCTGAAAAATGGTGTCGACCCGAAACGTCACCCACTCCTTCTCTCCAGAGATGCTGCCTGTCCCGCTGAGTTACTCCAGCTTTTTGTGTCTATCATGGGTAGCTTGTCAGGTTTTATCCCCCCCCCCCCCACTGCCCACCACCATCTCTCTTTTCCAGCTTTCTCCCCACTACCACATGATCTTTCTCCCCACCTTTCCATGATCTCCACAGAGGTTGACTGACCCACTGATTTATTCCAGTACTCCAGTGTGGAGCATCGCAGTGGTAGAGTTGCTGCCTCACAGCGTCAGAGACCCGGGTTCGATCCCGACTACAGGTGCTGTCAGTACGGGAGTTTGCACGTTCTCCCCGTGACCCGCGTGGGTTTTCTCCGGGTGCTCCGGTTTCCTCCCACACTCCAAATACGTGCGGGTTTGTAGGCTAATTGGCTTCGGTAAAAATTGTAAATTGTCCCCGGCGTGTGTGTAGGATAGTGCTACTGTACGGGGTGATCGCAGGTCGGCGCAGACTCGGTGGGCCGAAGGGCCTGTTTCCGCGCTGTGTATCAAAACCTAAACTAAACACTTTTTTTTGTTGTAAACCAGCATCTGCAGTTCCTCTGGTCCATATCTACACAGCTGGCAGGATTGCCGCAGAGTTGAAAGAACAGGAAATGTCA
>NC_135963.1:3634553-3656462 GCF_053455715.1 Rhinoraja longicauda
GCAAAACTAATCTAAAGCACGGAAACATCGAGCACTAAACTGGGGCAAGTCCTTCTACATAGTCCTACCCTAGTCATAGAGTGATACAGCGTGGAAACAGGCCCTTCGGCCCAACTTGCCCACACTGGCCAACATGCCCCAGCTACACTAGTCCCATCTGCCCGCGTTTGGCCCATATCCCTCCCAGCTTGTCCTATCCATGTACCTGTCTAAATGTTTCTTAAACGTTGCAATAGTCCCAGTCTCAACTACCTCCTCCGGCAGCTTGTTCCATACACCCACCACCCATTGTGTGAAAAAGTTACGCCTCAGATTCCTATTAAATCTTACCCCCTTCACCTTAAAACTATGTCCTCTGGTTCGTGATTCCCCTACTCTGGGCAAGAGACTCTGTGCATCTGTGCGTCTACCCGATCTGTTCCTCTCATGATTTTATACACCTCCATAAGATTTTTTATACACCTCCATCTTTCACCCTTCACATTAAACCTATGTCCTCTGGTCCTCGATTCACCTACTCTGGGCAAGAGACTCTGTGCATCTACCCGATCTATTCCTCTCATGATTTTATACATCTTTAAGATCAATTCCCCCTCTATGACATCATTACACTACTTTCAGATTTAGTTTAGTTTAAAGATACAGCGCGGAAACAGGCCCTTCAGCCCACCGAGTCGAGACCGACCAGCGATCCCCGCACATTAACACCACCCGACACACACTAGGGACAATTTTTACATTTACCAAACCAATTAACTTACAAACCTGCACGTCTTTGGAGTGTGGGAGGAAACCGAAGGTCTCGGAGAAAACCCACGCAGGTCACGGGGAGAACGTACAAACTCCGTACAGACGGCGCCCGTAGTCGGGATCGAACCTGGGTCTCCGGCGCTGTGAGGCAGTAACTCTACCTTGCCGCCCAACACACTTTGGATAGGCTCGGATAGAGTGGATGTGGAGAGGATGTTTCCACTAGTGGGAGAGTCTAGGACCAGAGGGCACAGCCTCAGAATTAAAGGACGTTCTTTTAGGAAGGAGGTGAGGAGGAATTTCTTTAGTCAGAGGGTGGTGAATCTGTGGAATTGTTTGCCACAGAAGGCAACGTCAGAAGATATATTAAAGGCAGAGATAGATTCCTGATTAGTACGGATGTCAGAGGTTATGGGGAGAAAGCAGGAGAATGGGGTTAGGAGGGAGAGATAGATCAGCCGTGATTGAATGACGGAGTAGATTTGATGGGCCTAATTCTACTCCTATCACTTATAATCTTATGACCTCTATCAGGCCAATACATCTCTATAAGATCAATACATCTCTATAGATTAATGCAGCACTATTAGATCATCACACTTCCACAAGATCAATGCACATCTATAAGGTCGATACACCTCTGCAAGATCAATACACATCTATAAGATAGACACAAAATGCTGGAGTAACTCAGCGGGTCGGGCAGCATCTCTGGCGAGAAGGAATGGGTGATGTTTCGGGTCGAGACCCTTCTTCAGAATTCATCACCCATCCCTTCTCTCCAGAGATGCTGCCTGTCCCGCTGAGTTACTCCAGCATTTTGTGTCTATCTTCTGTTTAAACCAGCATCTGCAATTCCTTCCTACACTCAGTAAGATCAAAACGTCTCTATAAGATAAATACACCTTGATAAGACCAACACACCTGTGCAAGACCAATACACCTGCGTAAGACCAACACCTGTGTAAGACCAATACACCTGTGCAAGACCAATACACCTATGTAAGACCAATACACCTGTGTAACACCAATACACCTCTGTAAGATAAATGCACCTGTGTAAGACCAATACAGCCGTGTAAGTCCAATACACCTGTGTAAGACCAACACCTGTGTAAGTCCAATACACCTGTGTAAGACCAACACCTGTGTAAGTCCAATACACCTGTGTAAGACCAATACAGCTTGATAAAACCAATACACCTGTGTAAGACCAATACACCTGTGTACGTCCAATACACCTGTGTACGTCCAATACACCTGTGTAAGTCCAATACACCTGTGTACGTCCAATACACCTGTGTAAGACCAATATACTTGTGTAAGACCAATACACCTGTGTCTGTCCAATACACCTGTGTAAGTCCAATACACCTGTGTAAGACCAATACACCTGTGTAAGTCCAATACACCTGTGTAAGTCCAATACACCTGTGTAAGACCAATACATCTGTGTAAGTCCAATACACCTGTGTAAGTCCAATACACCTGTGTAAGTCCAATACACCTGTGTAAGACCAATACACCTGTGTAAGTCCAATACACCTGTGTAAGACCAATACACCTGTGTACGTCCAATACACCTGTGTAAGACCAATACACCTGTGTAGTCCAATATACCTGTGTAAGTCCAATATACTTGTGTAAGACCAATACACCTGTGTAAGTCCAATACACCTGTGTAAGACCAATACACCTGTGTAAGTCCAATACACCTGTGTAAGACCAATACACCTGTGTAAGATCAATACACCTGTGTAAGATCAATACACCTGTGTAAGTCCAATACACCTGTGTTATTTCAATACACCTGTGTAAGACCAACACCTGTGTAAGACCAACACCTGTGTAAGACCAATACACCTGTGTAAGACCAATACACCTGTGTAAGTCCAATACACCTTTGTAAGTCCAATACACCTGTGTAAGACCAATACACCTGTGTAAGACCAACACACCTGTGTAAGACCAACACCTGTGTAAGACCAATACACCGGTGTAAGTCCAATACACCTGTATAAGTCCAATACACCTATGTAAGACCAATACACCTGTGTAAGACCAATATACCTGTGTAAGACCAACACCTGTGTAAGACCAATACACCTGTGTAAGACCAATACACCTGTGTAAGTCCAATACACCTGTGTAAGTCCAATACACCTGTGTACGTCCAATACACCTGTGTAAGACCAATACACCTGTGTAAGACCAATACACCTGTGTAAGACCAATACACCTGTGTAAGTCCAATACACCTGTGTAAGACCAATACACCTGTGTAAGACCAATACACCTGTGTAAGACCAATACACCTGTGTAAGTCCAATACACCTGTGTAAGACCAATACACCTGTGTAAGTCCAATACACCTGTGTACGCCAATACACCTGTGTAAGTCCAATACACCTGTGTACGTCCAATACACCTGTGTAATACCAATACAGCTTGATAAGACCAATACATCTCTGTACAACCAATATTCCATAAAAGAGAGAAGGAATGGAGGGTGGAGATGATGGGGTGAGTTTGAAGGGAGCCACTGACCTTGTGCTGGGTCTGGAGGTCCAAACTCCAGGGTGTACCTCAGGATGAAGTAGTTGTTCCAGACATAGATCAGGTTGTCGCGTGGATTGTAATCCACAGAGGCCACGTGCTGGTAGGGGTTGGGGAAGGGGATGTCCACGTGCTCCTCCCTGTTCAGGTTGGTGTTGTAGGCGTAGTCGATGGAGTTCTTGCCGGTCTCGCTCTCGTTGTCCTCGTAGACGGAGCGCACCACGTAGAGCACGCCGCAGATCATGAAGGCGTTGGAGGCCGAGCGCTTGTCGTAGGCGGTGTCCCAGGTGCCCTCGAAGCGCAGGGTGTAGGGGTTGAGCTGGCTGACCACCACCATGCCATTGTTCTGCTCGGTGGCATAGATGACCCACAGGCCGTTCTCGTCCACCGCCAGGTCGATGTCGGACTTGCCGCCCCAGCGGTAGGGCGAGGTGTCGTGGTAGTTGGCGTTGGCGATGATGGCCTCGCCGCTCTTGATGCGGGTCCGCAGGTCGTACTTGACGATGTTCCTGGTGCGCTCCTTGTTGAAGAAGACCGCCCCGTCGTACACCACGAAGCCGGTGCCGTCCACGCGGTGCGGCAGCTTGTAAGTGGTGGTGTGGCGGCCGGACTTGAAGTCGCCCAGCGACGCGTACTCCATCAGGGTGTCCGTGCGGTACGGCGTCCAGGGCATGTAGTAGACCTTGTCCCCGGCCTGCAGCGGGTCCTTGCACCAAGCTCCGGACTGCTGCTCCGCCTCTGTCACGTACGCCGACTCCACGATCCCACGCAGTGTCCCCGGACACAAGAAAACTGCAACCACAACCAGGCGGCAAAGGAAGAAGAAGAGAAGTTAACCACAGCTCAACTCAGGTGACACTTGACAAACCATAGATCAGGGCTGGTTGGCCAACCAAGAGTTCCGGCAGGCGAGAGTGGAGTAAGCGGGATGAATGGACAAGGAGGGAAGGTTGGGTTGAGATGGGTTGAATTGGGTTGGGTTGGGTTGAGTTGGGTTAGGTTAGGTTGGGTTGCATTGGGTTAGGTTGGGTTGGGTTGAATTAGGTTGAGTTGGGTTGGGTTGGGTTGAGTTGGGCTAGGTTAGGTTGGGTTGCGTTGGGTTAGGTTGGGTTGGGTAAGTTTGGGTTGAGTTAGGTTGGGTTGGTTTGAGTTAGGTTGGGTTGAGTTAGGTTGGGTTGGGTTCGATTGGGTTAGGTTGGGTTTGGTGAGTTTGGTTGGGTTAGGTTGGGTTGGGTTGGGTTGTTTTGGGTAGGGTTGGGTAGGGTTGGGTTGGGTTGGGTTGGGTTTGGTTGTTTTGGGTAGGGTTGGGTAGGGTTGGGTTGGGTTGTTTTGGGTAGGGTTGGGTAGGGTTGGGTTGGGTAGGGTTGGGTTGGGTTGGGTAGGGTTGGGTTGGGTTGGGTAGGGTTAGGTTGGGTTGAGTTGGGTTGGGTTGGGTTGGGTAGGGTTAGGTTGGGTTGGGTTGGGTTGGGTAGGGTTGGGTTGGGTTGGGTAGGGTTAGGTTGGGTTGAGTTGGGTTGGGTTGGGTAGGGTTGGGTTGGGTTGGGTTGGGTAGGGTTAGGTTGGGTTGGGTTGGGTTGGGTAGGGTTGGGTTGGGTTGGGTAGGGTTGGGTTGGGTTGGGTAGGGTTGGGTTGGGTTGGGTTGGGTTTGGTGAGTTTGGTTGGGTTGGGTTGGGTTGTTTTGGGTTGGGTTGGGTAGGGTTGGGTTGGGTAGGGTTAGGTTGGGTTGAGTTGGGTTGGGTTGGGTTGGGTTGGGTTGGGTAGGGTTGGGTTGGGTTGGGTTGGGTTGGGTAGGGTTGGGTTGGGTTGGGTTGGGTTGGGTTGGGTTGGGTTGGGTTGGGTTAGGTGGGGAAGAGGTTACCGCTGCATTTCAACCACAGAAAGCGGGAGGTAGAAGGAGCCAAGAAGCAGAGAGACAACAGAAGCACTGATGGACCAAGGCATTCCGTGAGGTGGGTTCAGACAGCAAAGTGTAGATGACACCCACTAACGCAAGGAAGCATCTGCCAGGGAGGGTCAAACTCAATCTCCACCGGGACACCAGCAGAACCATCCGAACCCTCGTTGACACTGGGTACAGAAGTTGTGAGGTCATGTTGCAGTTGTACAAGACATTGGTGAGGCCGCATTTAGAGCATTGTGTTCAGTCCTGGGCACCATGTTATAGGAAAGACGTTGTGAAGTTGGAAAGGATGCAGAGAGGATTTAGAACAAAGTTGCCAAGACTCGAGGGTCTGAGCTGTAGGGAGAGGTTGAGTAGGCTGGGACTCTATACCTTGGAGCACAGGAGGATGAGGGGTGATCTTATGGGGGTGTATAAAATCATGAGAGGAACAGATCGGGTAGACGCACAGAGTCTCTTGCCCAGAGTAGGGGAATCAAGAACCAGAGGACATAGTTTTAAGATGAAGGGGGTAAGATTTAATAAGAATCTGAGGAGTAACTTTTTCACACAGAGGGTGGTGGGTGTATGGAACGAGCTGCCGGAGGAGGTAGTTGAGGCTGGGACTATCCCAACATGTAAGAAGCAATTAGACAGGTGCATATATAGGTTTATGGGAATACGGGCCAAACGCAGGCAGTCGGGACTAGTGTAGATAGGTCATGTTGGTCAGTGTGGGCAAGTTGGGCTGAAGGGCTTATTTCAATGCTGTATGACTCCAGTTGTATAAGACGTTGGTGAGGCCGTATTTAAAAAAATCAGTTCTGGGCAGGATAGGAGAGATTTCGTTGAGTTGGAAAGGGTGCAGAGAAGATTGACAAGGGCATGTGGAAGTGGTGTTACATCGGTGGTGAACAGAGATCCCATGTGGAGGGTCTGGTGGGGGGGAAGGTGAGGGAGGGGAATGGGAAAGGTGGGAGGGGGGAGATGGCGGGACGATCAAGCAACCAAATGCCACAATAACAAGGATCTGGAGATGGGACTGTGCCAAGTTCATTACCTTTCTGTTCCACTTCTACAAGCATTGGGAGAGAAAAACGGGGATAAAAGAGTGGAAGAGAAAAAGTACAGAGATTAACAATGATTAACGCATTATTGTAATTTACCAGAGTCATTTCCCAGTGTGTGTGTGTGTGTCTGTATGTGGTGTGTGTGCGTATGTGTGTGGTGTGTGTGTGTATGTGGTGTGTGTGTATTTGTGTGGTGCCATTTGTGTGGGTGTGTGTGTGGTATGTGTGTGTATGTGGTGTGTGTGTGTGTGTACGGTGTGTGTGTGTGGTGCGTGTGTGTGTGTGCGTATGTGTGTATGTGGTGTGTGTGTGTGTACGGTGTGTGTGTGTGTGCGTGTGTGTGTGTGTATGTGGTGTGTTTATGTGCGCCTGTGTGTGTATGTGGTGTGTGTATGTGGTGTGTGTGTGTGTGTGTATGGTGTGTGTGTATGTGGTGTGTGTGTGCGCGCCTGTGTGTGTATGTGGTGTGTGTGTGTGGTGTGTGTGTGTACGGTGTGTGTGTGTGGTGTGTGTGTGTGTGTGCGTGTGTGTGTGGTGTGTGTGTGTGGTGTGTGTGCGCACTTGTGCGTGTGTCTATATATATATGTGTGTGTGTGTATATATACACACTGAACTATTTTTTCTCATTTATTACATTGTTTACAGTGTACAGTGTTCTGTTGTCCTGCTGTGAGTAAGAATGACATTGTACTACCTGGGACACGTGACAAAGGAGAAATAATTCATTCCACTTCAGTTGATCTCACTGGATTGGATCAACACATTAGCGGCATTTCACACACAACCTCCTAAGATGAGGCTGCTTTTGGTTTAGAGTAGTGTAGTTTAGTTTAGAGATGCAGTGCGGAAACAGGGCCTTCGGCCCACCGAGTCAGCAGTCACGGTGGTGCAGCGGTAGAGTTGCTGCCTTACAGCGAATGCAGCGCCGGAGTCCCGAGTTCCATCCCGACTATGGGCGCCGCCGTACGGAGTTTGTACGTTCTCCCCGTGACCTGCGTGGGTTTTCTCCGAGATCTTCGGTTTCCTCCCACACTCCAAAGACGTGCAGGTTCGTAGGTAAATTTGCTTGGTAAATGTAAAAATTGTCCCTAGTGTGTGTAGGATTGTGTCAGTGTGCGGGGATTGCTGGTCGGCGCGGACCCGGTGGGCCGAGGGGCCTGTTTCCGTGCTGTACGAGTATTCGGTTTAGACAATAGGCAATAGGTGCAGGAGGAGGCCATTCGGCCCTTCGAGCCAGCACCGCCATTGACTGTGATCATGGCTGATCATCCACAATCTGTACCCCGTTCCTGCCTTCTCCCCATACCCCCTGACTCCGCTATCTCGAAGAGCTCTATCTAACTCGCTCCTGAAAGCATCTAGAGAATTGGCCTCCACTGCCTTCTGAGGCAGAGAATTCCACAGATTCACAACTCTCTGACTGAAAAAGTTTTTTCCTCATCTCCGATCTAAATGGCCTACCCCTTATTCTTAAACTGTGTCCCCTGGTTCTGGACTCCCCCAACATCGGGAACATGTTTCCTGCCTCTAGCGTGTCTAACCCCTTAATAATCTTATATGTTTCAACAGGTACAAACCAATGTACATTTACTAGTCATCCTTTTTAAACATCCAGACTCGGAGGATTACAAGCAGCACCTTAAATAGAACTGATTGAAACTTCAGCTCCAATCAATTGACTGGACTTGGATGGATTTATCCGGTTTCCACTTGCCATTCGGAAGTGCTGGCAGCTAATAGCATTAGCACAGTGTTCCATTACTCAAGGCAGGGGGAGTCAAAACAGAGATCAAAAACAGCGTAAAGTTAATGCAAGGTCACGGTATTGATAGCATGGTCTTTTCTCTCTCCCCATCGCCACGGCACATTTAATGATTCTGCCCCACCAAGCCCGTCTGCAATCGCACTCAAGTGATAGAAGTCTGATCTAAGCACTTTTCCCTCTCCAATATATCTCTTTGTACGCACACAGGTTCCAGCTCAAATGGGGGTCAAAGAGGCCCCAAACAAACAAATCCATTGCCTCCGATTAACCGGAGCGATCAACACTTTGAGAGGATTTATTCACAAAATGCTGGAGTAACTCAGCAGGTCAGGCAGCATCTCAGGAGAGAAGGAATGGGTGTATGAGTTCTATCTAGCTCTCTCTTGAATGCATTCAGAGAATTGGCCTCCACTGCCTTCTGAGGCAGAGAATTCCACAGATTTACAACTCTCTGGGTGAAAAGGTTTTTCCTCATCTCCGTTCTAAATGGCCTACCCCTTATTCTTAAACTGTGGCCCCTTGTTCTGGACTCCCCCGACATTGGGAACATGTTTCCTGCCTCTAACGTGTCCAACCCCTTAATAATCTTAATGCACATTGAAAAAGACATGCATCTTAAGTAGCTTCCCAAAAATAAATGCAGGGATGACAAAAGGCAGGAATAATGGATTTTTCCACCCAATATGCTGGTAGATATTTCAATTTAAAAGAAGTTTTGTGTAGGAAGCACCTGGTTTATACCGAAGATAGGCACAAAATGCTGGAGTAACTCAGCGGGTCAGGCAGCATCTCTGGAGAGAAGGAACAGGTGACGTTTCGGGTCCTGAAAAATATCACCCGTTCCTTCTCTCCAGAGTTGCTGCCTGTCCCGCTGAGTTACTCCAGCATTTTGTGTCCACAGAGTCATAGAGTGATACAGCGTGGAAACAGGCCCTTCGGCCCAACTTGCCCACGCCGGCCAACAATGTCCCAGCTACACTAGTCCCACCTGCCCGAGTTTGGCCCATATCCCTCCAAACCTGTTCCCATCCATGTACCTGTCTAACTGTTTCTTAAACGTTGAGATAGTCCCAGCCTCAGCTACCTCCTCTGGCAGCTCGCTCCATACACCCATGTGTGAATAAGTTCAGATTTCTATTAAATCTTTTCCCCTTCACCTTGAACCTATGTCCTCTGGTCCTCAATTCATGAACTCTGGGCAAGAGACTCTGTGCATCTACCCATAGAAACATAGAAACATAGAAAATAGGTGCAGGAGGAGGCCATTCGGCCCTTCAAGCCAGCACCGCCATTCATTGTGATCATGGCTGATCATCCACAATCAGTAACCCGTGCCTGCCTTCTCCCCATATCCCATGATTCCACTAGCCCCTAGAGCTCTATCTAACTCTCTCTTAAATCCATCCAGTGATTTGGCCTCCACTGCCCTCTGTGGCAGAGAATTCCACAATGCCACTACCCGATCTATTCCTCTCATGATTTTATACACTGTAGGGACATAGGGATTGGCCAGGTAATAGAACCCTCGGATTGGGTTACGGTCATGGGGTGAGGAAGCGCGGGGTATTTAAATGCTTGGCGCCAAACGTTAGATTAGAGATTAGATTAGTGAGTGAAGTTAGTGTTCGTCCAGAAAGAAGTCTGTTGCGTTTGTTACGGGTTTTATACCAATAAAGTATTTGGATAATACCACTCGTCTGGACTCACTACATTGGTGACCTCGAACGTAGGAAGAAAGCAGCAGCATGTCGCAGGCGGGAGCGAGCGCGGGCGAAATCCATCTACCGCCATTCTGGGCCCATCAGCCGCACCTGTGGTTTGTGCAGGCAGAATCACAGTTCCATCTTAAAAAGGTGGAGGAAGACCAGGAGAAGTTCCACCACCTGGTGAGCTGTCTGCAGGCGGAGGTGGCTGCGCGGGTGGGTCAGCCGATACCTGACCAGTCCACCCCAAACAGAGCAGTACGTGGGGCTCAAGAAGCTCCTGCTGCGGACCTTCGGCTGGGCCCAGAGCCAGCGGGCTCTGAAGCTCCTCCATTTGCCAGACCTGGGGCAGCGGCTGCCGTCGGAGCTGATGTCCGAGATGCTGGCTTTGGCGGGCGACCATCAGCCGTGCATGATATTCGAAGCGGCCTTTCGGGAGAAGCTACCTGAGGACGTCAGGTTGGTGTTGGCAGACGTCCCTTTTGAAGATCCGGTAGCGTTCGCCGAGAAGGCGGACACGCTCGTTAGGGAGCGGCACACCCGAGACGGCTCCGTTAACCGGCAGTCGGGGGTGCGGCCGGGAGAGCGACGCATCGGCCGCTACTTCGCAGTCGGCCCGCCAAGAGAGGGCGGCGGCGCCTGTTCATTGGCAGCGGGCTCGACCAACAGAGCCAGATAGGCGTGGCTGGTGCTCTTTCCATCGGCGGTGGGGCAGCGAGGCCCGAAGCTGTAGATCCCCGTGTTCGTTTCCGGGAAACGCCTGGGCCGATCGACTGTAGAGGCAGTCTCGGTTGGCCGTAACCACCACCTCTACGCTACGGATCAGAGTACCGGGATCGTTTTCCTAGTGGATACGGGAGCGGTCGTAAGTATTGTGCCCCCCTATGACTGTGAAGTTCGAGTGGGGGAAAAGGGCCCGCCCCTAATTGCAGTAAATGGTAGCACCATCCGTACATACGGTAAAAGGACCATGTCCCTGTCCTTCGAGTCCAGGACTTACCGTTGGGAATTCATCGTTGCGGATGTGGGCCAGGCCATATTGGGGGCAGATTTCCTATGGGCGTTTTCCTTGGTCGCAGACGTCCGAGGGAGGGGCCTACAACCCTCGGCTGATGTACGGCCTCGGGGTACTGGGCCAGAGGCTTCTACAAGCGCAGCCCCACCCAGCCTAGTTATCCAGTCCATTACCACGGCTCCCGGTCAGTTCGATGCGGTCCTAGCCGACTTCCCGCAGCTCCTCGTCCAGCGTTTTGATTCACCTTCGGAGAAGCACGGGGTCGTCCATTTCATCCCAACCGAAGGGCCGCCGGTTTTTGCCCGGGCACGACGCCTCCCACCCGACAAGCTGGCCAGGGCGCGAGAGGAGTTCCTAAACTTGGAGAGGTTGGGAATTATTCGGCCTTCGAGTAGTCCGTGGGCCCACGGTGGCGTGTGGCCCCACAGGTATCAAGTTGTGGTGCGACGTTACTCTCCCACGCCCTCGCCCGGTGGTGCCTGCCGCTCTGCGGCGTAAGGTTTTTGAGGCCATTCATGGCCTGGCACATCCGTCCATCAGGGCGACTTCAGCCATGGTGGCCGACTGGTTTGTCTGGCATGGCCTGCGAAAGCAGGTGGCAGCCTGGGCACGTGCCTGCATTCCGTGCCAGACCTCCAAAGTCCATCGTCATGTCCAGCCCCCACACCAGAGATTCGAGGTTCCCCCCGTCCGTTTTTTCCACATCCATGTGGATTTGGTGGGTCCATTGCCCTATTCTAGGGGTTACACTCATCTACTGACGGTGGTGGATCGGTTCACTCGTTGGCCGGAGGCGCTCCCGTTGTCGGACACCTCGGCGGCCTCCTGTGCACGGGCCCTGGCGTTGCATTGGGTGGCTCGTTTCGGGGTCCCGGCTATCATCACTACAGATCGGGGGGCCCAGTTCACCTCGTCCCTCTGGGCCGCGCTGGCACAGCTGTATGGTGCTCGATTACAGCAGACCACCGCCTATCATCCCCAAGCCAACGGGATGGTTGAGCGCTTCCATCGGCAGCTGAAGGCGTCCCTCTGTGCTCGCCTGACTGGCTACGATTGGGCTGACCAGCTGCCTTGGGTCCTCCTCGGCATTCGTACGGCCCCGCGGGCTGAGCTGGGCACATCTTCGGCCGAGCTCGTCTACGGTTCGCCCCTGCGGGTGCCGGGTGACATTCTCCCTTCCACTCCCGCCTTGCCGCCATCCGTCACGTCAGTCTTGGGCTCCCTCCGGGAACGGGTGGGTTCTCTGGCTCCAGTCCCCACCTCCAGTCACGGAAGCACAGCAGTTCACGTTCCTTCGGAATTGCGGAGCTGTGATTTCGTGTTTCTTCGGAAAGATTGCCACCGCCCCCCTCTCCAGCCGGTTTACCAGGGCCCGTTCCAGGTGCTCAAAAGAGGGACTGTAACCTTCACCTTGCAGGTAGGAAATCGTCAGGAGCTGGTTTCAGTGTCCCGTCTTAAGCCGGCCCATTTGGACCAGGACCTCCCCGTGTCGGTGGCTCAGCCGCCGCGCCGGGGCCGGCCTGTGGCTGCTCGACTGGTCCCGTCAGTGGCGCCCAGTTTACCACCTCTTGGGCCTCCGCCGCCTATGGTTGGTCCCGGGCTGCCGTTGTTCATCAAGTGCCCCCCGTCACCTACACCCTCCGCTCCAGTGGACCCCCCATCGCCTCCAGCGGCGGCGTCCACCCCGCCTCCTGTCACGCTGGGGGTATCGGTTTCCCCCATCCGTACACGTTCTGGGCGGGAGGTTCGGCCGCCCGTGAGGTATGGTTTCGAGGGTTCTGGGGGGGGTCATGTAGGGACATAGGGATTGGCCAGGTAATAGAACCCTCGGATTGGGTTACGGTCACGGGGTGAGGAAGCGCGGGGTATTTAAATGCTTGGCGCCAAACGTTAGATTAGAGATTAGATTAGTGAGTGAAGTTAGTGTTCGTCCAGAAAGAAGTCTGTTGCGTTTGTTACGGGTTTTATACCAATAAAGTATTTGGATAATACCACTCGTCTGGACTCACTACAACACCTCTATAACATCATCCCTCATCCTCCTGCGCTCGATCAGTTCAGTTTATTGTCACGTGTACCGAGGTACAGTGAAAAGCTTTAGTTGCGCACTATCCAGTCAGCGGAAAGACGAAACATTTTTTTCCCCCCTTCACCTTAAAACCTCTGTGCTCTGGTCCTCGATTCCCCTACTCTGGGCAAGAGACTCTGTGCGTCCACCCGATCTACACCTCTCCTCTCCTCTCCTCTACTCCTCTGCTTCTGAATGATAACGTTGCTTTGTACCAGCTTGGCTTCTTGTGACTGCAATCTGCATTTCCAACACGTGGCCACACGCCAATGAATATTCATGGCGAACTCAAATGTCGAAAACAGGTTTCGAGAAATATAGTACAATCCATGTAAAACTGTGCGATTCGGCAAGCGTCTTGGAATTGATATTCATGGCGAACTCAAATGTCGAAAACAGGTTTCGAGAAATATAGTACAATCCATGTAAAACTGTGCGATTCGGCAAGCGTCTTGGAATTGTCATCTTTCCCGAGAATGTTTACAAGCATTGTAGTGAATTCGTGGATCCAATGGTTTTCAGGTGATTAACCACCCCAATGAACCATGAGATGCGTTCATATCCTCCCGAGCTTTGCAGCTGAATATGTAAACCTATTCCCAATCCTCAACAGCTGAGACCAAGATTACTCGGTTTAGTTCCGATCTCTGACACCGCTGGGCAAGGGGGGAGGGGGGGAAACACAAATAACCAGGTGAATTATTCACATCCTGCTGATCCCCGCATAATCAAGGATCTGCAGATGCTGGTTCACCTAAAAGAGACACAGAGTGCTGGAGTAACTCAGCGGGTCAGGCAGCATCTCTGGAGAACATGGATAGGTAACGTTTCGGGTTTCAGACTGACGGCTTATTAAGGTACAGTCAGGCAGGATGAGAGATGGTGTGTGTGTGAGAAATAGAGATAGAGAGAAAAAGAGAGAGAGAGAGATAGATAGATAGATAGAGAGAGAGAGAGAGAGAGAGAGAGAGAGAGAGAGAGAGAGAGAGAGAGAGAGAGAGAGAGGAGAGAGAGAGAGAGAGAGAGAGAGAGAGAGAGAGAGAGAGAGAGAGAGAGAGAGAGAGAGAGAGAGAGAGGAGAGAGAGAGAGAGAGAGAGAGAGAGAGAGAGAGAGAGAGAGAGAGAGAGAGAGAGAGAGAGAGAGAGAGAGAGAGAGAGAGAGAGAGAGAGAGAGAGAGAGAGAGAGAGAGAGAGAGAGAGAGAGAGAGAGAGGAGAGAGAGAGAGAGAGAGATTGGGAACAGTGACAGAGCATGGAAACAGGCTCATTGATCAAGCGTATCCATGCCAACCACGATGCCCCATCTAAGCTGATTCCATTTTGCCCTGCACTTGGCTCATATTCCTCTAAGCCGTTCCTATCCAATGGACCTTGTCCAGATGTTTCTTAAAGCTGTTGTAGTTCTTGCCCAAACTGCCTCCTCTGTAAGTTTGTTCCGTACACCTACCCCGCCCTGCGTTTCGAGTCGAGACCCTTCTTCAGACAGATGTCAGGGGAGGGGGGCGGGACCAGAGATAGGATGTAGTCGGAGACAGGAAGACTAGGTGGGAGAACTGGGAAGGGGAGGGGACAGAGAGGGAAAGCAGGGACTATCTGAAGTTAATAGACAATAGACAATAGACAATAGGAGGAGGGAGGAGGCCATTCGGCCCTTCAAGCCAGCACCGCCATTCAATGTGACCATGGCTGATCATTCTCAATCAGTACCCCATTCCTGCCTTCTCCCCATACCCCTTGACTCCGCTATCCTTAAGAGCTCTATCCAGCTCTCTCTTGAATGCATTCAGAGAATTGGCCTCCACTGCCTTCTGAGGCAGAGAATTCCACAGATTCACAACCCTCTGACTGAAAAAGGTTTTTCCTCATCTCAGATCTAAATGGCCTACCCCTTATTCTTAAACCGTGGCCCCTGTTCTGGACTCCCCCAACATTGGGGAACATGTTTCCTGCCTCTAACGTGTCTAACCCCTTAATAATCTTATACGTTTCGATAAGATCCCCTCTCATCCTTCTAAATTCCAGTGTATACAAGCCTAGTCGCTCCAGTCTTTCGACATATGACAGTCCCGCCATTCCGGGAATTAACCTAGTGAACCTACGCTGCACGCCCTCAATAGCAAGTAAACCTACGCTGCACGCCCCTCAATAGCAAATAGGGGTATGGGGAGGAGAATGGGGTTAGGGGGGAGAGACAGATCAGCCATGATTGAATGGCAGAGTAGACCTGATGGGCCGAATGGCCTAATTCTATTCCTATCGCTTATGACCTTATGTGCTTAATGATATCTTTCCGATAGTCAAGTTTGTACGAGTTGGTGGTAGGTTTTATCCAACCTGCCTCGGTTAGCAAAGGTTGTACACAGCTGATCTGACAAATCCTACTCACACTGAACCTGGGGAAGCAAAGAATGGAATCATTACGATTTTATGACTCATATTTTACATATGTTCATTATCAATTATTGAAATGTACGGATTCCAACATAAAAGTTCCCTGTTTGAATCGCCGAGCAATCTTTCTCGCAAATAGCAGAGTTTTATTCTACAAAGCGGACAAATTGCTCAAACAACGTGTGGGGGTGGAAAGGAGAAATGTCGTCTATTGCTACCAGAACCAAGGACACTGTGAACTGCACACGCCAGGCCTCTGGGTTTAATTTCAGTTTAGTTTAGAGATACAGCGCGGAAACAGGCCCTTCGGCCCACCGGGTCCGCGCCGACCAGCGATCCCCGCGCACTAACACTATCCTACACACACTAGGGACAATTTTTACATTTATACCAAGCCAATTAACCTACAAATCTTTGGAGTGTGGGAGGAAACCGAAGATCTCAGAAAAAAACCCACACAGGTCACGGAGAGGAGAACGTACAAACTCCGTACAGACGGCGCCCGTAGTCGGGATGGAACCCGGGTCTCCGGCGCTGCATTCGCTGTAAGGCGGCAACTCTACCGCTGCGCTACCGTGACCGCGTTGGGTCAACGGCCAATAAGAATGATTTTATCGGTCACCCGCATAACCGTGAAAGAGAGGATATTGAGAGAATGTACATTGAGAGACAGTCGGCTGCCTTGCCACACAGGGCACATACGAATGTACATTGAAAAAAGACATCCATCTTAAGCATGTAGGCAAAAAAAACTGCAGATGCTGGTTTAAATCGAAGGAAGACACAAAATGCCGGAGTAACTCAGCGGGTCAGGCAGCATCTCGGGAGAGAAGGAATGGGCGACGTTTCGGGTCGAGTTACTCCAGCATTTTGTGCCTGTCTTCAGTATAAACAAGGTGCTTCCTACACAAAACTTTTTTTTTAATTGAAATATCTACCAGCATATTGGGTGGAAAGCCCATTATTCCTGCTTTTAGTCATCCCTGCATTTATTTTTGGGAAGCTACTTAAGATGCATGTCTTTTTCAATGTGCATTAAGATTATTAAGGGGTTGGACACGTTAGAGGCAGGAAACATGTCCCCAATGTTGGGGGGAGTCCAGAACAAGGGGCCACAGTTTAAGAATAAGGGGTAGGCCATTTAGAACTGAGATGAGAAAAAACGTTTTCAGTCAGAGAGTTGTGAATCTGTGGAATTCTCTCCCTCAGAAGGCAGTGGAGGCCAATTCTCTGAATGCATTCAAGAGAGAGCTGGATAGAGCTCTTAAGGATAGCGGAGTCAGGGGGTATGGGGAGAAGGCAGGAACGGGGTACTGATTGAGAATGATCAGCCTTGATCACATTGAATGGCGGTGCTGGCTCGTAGGGCCGAATGGCCTCCTCCTGCACCTATTGTCTATTGCATTCGTATTTGCCCTCTGTGGCCTGCCTCGACCCGGAACGTCACCCCCGTTCCTGCTCTCTCTCTCGAGATGGTGCCTGACCCGCTGTGTTACTCCAGTATTTTGTGTCTACCTTCCATCTTAAGCAGCTCACCAAAAACATATGCAGGAATATATAAAGGGTAGGAATAATGGATTTTCCACGCAATATGCTGGTGGATATTTCAATGTTTAAAAAAGGTTTTGCTTCGGAAGGACCTGGTTGGAACCGAAGGCAAGGCACAATAATGCTGGAGTAACTCGACGGGTCAGGCAGCATCTGTGGAGGAAAAGGAACAGGTGACGTTTCTTCGGGACTGAACCCTTCCTCAGACTGAAACGTCACCCATTCCTTCTCTCCAGAGATGCTGCCTGTCCCGCTCAGTTACTCCAGCATTTTGTGTCCATCATCGTTGTAAACCAGCTTCTGCAGTTCCTTCCTACACGTATATATGTTCTATGTGTGTGTGTGTGTGTGTATATTATCTATATATATGCATATAAACGCACACACACACACACGTACATACATACATATGTGTGTGTTTATTCACAAAATGCTGGAGTAACTCAGCGGGTCAGGCAGCATCTCAGGAGAGAAGGAATTGGGGTGACGTTTCGGGTCGAGACCCTTCTTCAGACTGATGGGTCTCGACCCGAAACGCCACCCGTTCCTTCTCTCCTGAGATGCTGCCTGACCCGCTGAGTTACTCCAGCATTTTGTGAATAAATACCTTCGATTTGTACCAGCATCTGCAGTTATTTTCGTACACTACATACGTGTGTGTGTGTGTGTGTGTGTGTGTGTGTGTGTGTGTGTGTGTGTGTGTGCCCGTGTGTGTGTGTGTGTGTGTGTGTGTGTGTGTGTGTGTGTGTGTGTGTGTGCCCGTGTGTGTCTACTGAACATTTCTTTCATTTATTATATTGATAACTGTGTACTATATTAGTTCAGTGTACTACGATAGCGCAGTATACTATCTCCACGCGAGGGCCTCGGACAGTCGGCAGCGGCGACTGCGGACGGTTCAACAGCCCCGACCGCGGGTGAACAAAGAGGAAGGTGGTTGAACTTTATTACCTTCCATCACAGTGAGGAATGTGGAGACCGCTGTGGTGGATGTTTACGTTAAATGTTACTTTATGCGGCTGTGTGCCTCGTTGCTTTTCACTTAGTACGGCTGTAAAGGTAACTCAAATTTCCCCGTACCTTAATTGGTACACGTGACAATTCAATTTAATCTTGAATCTTGCTGACATATTCTGTTGTGCTGCTGCAAGTAAGAATTTCATTGTTCTGTCTTCACCATCATTCACCGATCAGCCAAAACATTATGACCCGGTGAGCCAAAACATTATGACCACCTGCCTAATTATGCTGTCGGTCCTCTAGTATAAGAAAATAACTGCAGATGCTGGTACAAATCGAAGGTATTTATTCACAAAATGCTGGAGTAACTCAGCAGGTCGGGCAGCATCTCAGGAGGGAAGGGAACGTCACCCATTCCTTCTCTCCTGAGATGCTGCCTGACCGGCTGAGTTACTCCAGCATGCTGTTGGTCCTCCGTGTGCAGCCCCATACGCAGCAGGGTGCGATGCACTGTGTATTGTGACACATTCCTCCCGTGACCACCGTTAACATTTTCTGGGACTTGTGCCACAGTCGACCTTCTGTCGGTTCGGACCAGACGGGATAGCCTTCGTTGCCCTCGCGCATCGATGAGCCTTGGGCGCCCAACACCCTGTCTGTCGCTGGTTTGTGGTTTGTCCCTCCTCGGACCACTGTCGGTCGGTACTCACTACTGCTGACCGGGAGCACCCCACAAGCCTTGCCGTTTCAGAGACGCTCTGACCCAGTCGTCTGGCCATAACAATTTGGCCCTTGTCAAAGTCGCTCAGGTCTTTACTCCTGCCCATTTCTCCTGCATCCAACACGTCAACTTCAAGAGCTGACTGTTCACTTGCTGCCTAATATATCCCACCCCTTGACAGGTGCCATTGTAACAAGATAATCAATGTTGTTCACTTCGCCCGACAGTGTTCATAATGTTTTGGCTGATCGGTGTATGACAGTATAGCACTCTTAACACTTGTTAAAGACGCAAGGCCTTGCCAAACGTGTTGCCGGTCAAGGGAGAGTGGGTGAATCTGAAGGTCTGTACTTACTGTAAGGGACACATTCGTACTGAACCTCCAGGTATTTGTATGTTCCAGGGCAAGGGTCAGGAAACACATCGTACCCTGTAATAACAATACACTGGGTCCTGTTGTTGCATCTGCGAAACAAAAAGCACAGAAAGCCATAAGTTCAGAAGACATTGATCAGTCAAATAAAAACAAAAGTCTCTTGCCCAGAGTAGGGGAATCGAGGAGCAGAGGACATAGGTTCAAGGTGAGGGGGAAAAGAGTTAACAGGCATCTGAGAGGTAACTTTTTCACACAGAGGGTGGTGGGTGTATGGAACGAGCTGCCAGAGGAGGTAGTTGAGGCTGGGACTATCCCAATGTTTAAGAAACAGTTAGACAGGTGCATGGATAGGACAGTCTGAAGAAAGGTCTCGACCCATTCCTTCTCACCTGAGATGCTGCCTGACCCGCTGAGTTACTCCAGCATTTTGTGTCTACTTTTTTTTCCCCTGTACATGGATAGGACAGGTTTGGAGGGATATGGGCCAAGCGCGGGCAAGTGGGACCAGTGTAGCTGGGACATTGCTGGCCGGTGTGGGCAAGTTGGGCCGAAGGGCCTGTTTCCACACTGTATCACTCTGTGACTCTATGATTCTAAAAGTGGGCTTAGATTTTGGCGCAGAATTTGGATCACTCTTCCAACAAATGTTCCAACCAGAGCTCTAATCTGTGAAAATGATCAGAGATAGAGAAACAGACAAACTGAGTGAAAGAAAAACAGTGAGAATGAGGAGAGAGACAGAGAGTGAGGATGAGAAGTAGACACTGAGCCATTCGGCCCATCTAGTCTTCTCCACCATTCAATCATGGCTGATCTATCTCTCACTCCTAACCCCATTCTCCTGCCTTCTCCCATAACCCCTGACACCCGCACTAATCAAGAATCTATCAATCTCCGCTCTAACAATAGCCACTGACCTGTCCTCCACATCCGTCTGTGGCAAAGAATTCCACAAATTCACCACCCTCTGACTAAAGAGATTCCTGAATAGTGAAAGGCCTGGATAGAGTGGATGTGGAGAGGATGTTTCCACCAGTGGGAGAGTCAAGGACCAGAGGCCACAGCCTCAGAATAAAGGACGCTCCTTTAGGAAGGAGACGAGGAGGAATTTATGAACTTATGAGCAGCGACTCTACTGTGCAGCCTAGGGTTGCCAACTATCTCCCTCCCAAATAAGGGACAAAGTGACGTCACCGCCCGGTGCCCCACGTGACCTCGCCCAGCCAGCGGCCATGTGCTCCCGCTCCACCAATGGCGGCCGCCTGAGCTGGGAGGCGGGTTGCTACGCAACCCCCATTAGGTGGTGCCTGGGCCTCCAAGCCTACACTGTCTGGACTTACACTGTCCGGACCTACACTGTCCGGCTTACACTGTCTGACCTACACTGTCCGGACCTACAGCATCCGGACCTACACTGTCCGGAAGGTAGACACAGATTTTAACCAGCATCTGCAGTTTTTTTCCACCTACACTGTCTGGACTTACACTGTCCGGGCCTAAAGCATCTGGGCCTTCAGCGTCGGGGCCTACAGAGTCCGGGGCCTACAGCGTCCGGGCCTACTTCGTCGGGGCCTACAGCGTCCGGGCCTACAGTGTCCGGGCCTACTGCGTCCGGACCTACAGCATCCAGACCTACAGCGTCCGGGCCTACAGCGTCCCGGCCTACAGCGTCAGGGCCTACTGCATCCGGACCTACAGCATCCAGACCTACAGCGTCCGGACTTACAGCGTCAGGGCCTACAGTGTCCGGACCTACAGCGTCCGGACCTACAGCGTCCGGGCCTACAGCGTCCGGGCCTACAGCGTCAGGGCCTACAGTGTCCAGACCTACAGCGTCCGGGCCTACAGCGTCCCGGCCTACAGCGTCAGGGCCTACAGTGTCCGGACCTACAGCGTCCCGGCCTACAACACCCTCTGGGCCTAATACGGGACAGGGGCGGTCCCGTACAGGACAACCAATTTAGCCCAAGATACGGGATTTCCCGGCTAATACTGGACAGCTGGCAACCCTAGTTCTGCCCCACGATGTAGAAGGTTACTCCTTCCCTAGTCTGGGAGACCACACCTGTATACAGCCTTAGCACCAGATGCCTTCTCAACACGGCCTTATATAATTGGTCTGAGATGGCTCTACCCTTGCACTTAAATACCATGCAATAAAAACCAGCACATCATATATCTTCCTAATTGTCCGCCATACCTACACGCTTGTTTCCAGTGATTCATTTTCAAGGAGGCCAATTACGTTCTAAGTGCCCTATTACCCTCTAGGCACCGACATGATTCGAGCTCACGCCAATAAAATAAATCCCCAGTGTTATTCTTCCGCCCGGCTCGGTGGGGCAGTGGTGGAGTTGCTGCCGTACAGCACCAGGGACCCCGCGCTGCCTCGGCAAGGCCAGCAGCACAATCAAGGACCAGTCTCACCCCGGCCACTCCCTCTTCTCCCCTCTCCCATCGGGCAAGAGGTACAGAAGTGTGAAAACGCACACCTCCAGATTCAGGGACAGTTTCTTCCCAGCTGTTATCAGGCAACTGAACCATCCTTACCACAACCAGAGAGCAGTGCTGAACTATAGCGTCCGCTGGGGGGAAACAATAGAACTACAAACATGCAAAGAAGTAACGCCTCTATGACCCCGACTAGCCTTGATCGGACCTTACTGAGTTTACCTTGCATTAAACGTTGTTCCCTTTATCTTGTATCATCTGTACACGGTGGACAACTGGATTGTAATCACGTGTACTCTTTCTGCTGACTGGTGAGCACGCAACAAAATGCTTTTCACTGTACCTCGGGACGTGTAACAATAATAAACCACACTAAAGTAAACTTCTTTAGATGTAAATGTATTTAGATGTATTCAAGAGAGAGTTAGACAATAGACAATAGGTGCAGGAGGAGGCCATTCGGCCCTTCGAACCAGCACCGCCATTCAATGTGATCATGGCTGATCATTCTCAATCAGTACCCCGTTCCTGCCTTCTCCCCATACCCCCCTGACTCCGCTATCCTTAAGAGCTCTATCCAGCTCTCTCTCGAATTGGCCTCCACTGCCTTCTGAGGCAGAGAATTCCACAGATTTACAACTCTCTGACTGAAAAGGTT
>NC_135963.1:3656962-3729462 GCF_053455715.1 Rhinoraja longicauda
GACAGGAAGACTAGTGGGAGAACTGGGAAGGGGAGGGGACAGAGAGGGAAAGCAGGGACTATCTGAAGTTAATAGACAATAGACAATAGACAATAGGAGGAGGAGGAGGCCATTCGGCCTTCAAGCCAGCACCGCCATTCAATGTGACCATGGCTGATCATTCTCAATCAGTACCCCGTTCCTGCCTTCTCCCCATACCCCCTGACTCCGCTATCCTTAAGAGCTCTATCCAGCTCTCTCTTGAATGCATTCAGAGAATTGGCCTCCACTGCCTTCTGAGGCAGAGAATTCCACAGATTCACTACCCTCTGACTGAAAAAGGTTTTTCCTCATCTCAGATCTAAATGGCCTACCCCTTATTCTTAAACCGTGGCCCCTTGTTCTGGACTCCCCCAACATTGGGAACATGTTTCCTGCCTCTAACGTGTCTAACCCCTTAATAATCTTATACGTTTCGATAAGATCCCCTCTCATCCTTCTAAATTCCAGTGTATACAAGCCTAGTCGCTCCAGTCTTTCGACATATGACAGTCCCGCCATTCCGGGAATTAACTTAGTGAACCTACGCTGCACGCCCTCAATAGCAAGTAAACCTACACTGCACGCCCTCAATAGCAATAGGGGATATGGGGAGGAGAATGGGGTTAGGGGGGGAGAGACAGATCAGCCATGATTGAATGGCGGAGTAGACCTGATGGGCCGAATGGCCTAATTCTATTCCTATCGCTTATGACCTTATGTGCTTAATGATATCTTTCCGATCGTCAAGTTTGTACGAGTTGGTGGTAGGTTTTATCCAACCTGCCGCGTTAGCAAAGGTTGTACACAGCTGATCTGACAAAATCCTACTCACACTGAACCTGGGAAGCAGGAAGCAAAGAATGGAATCATTACGATTTTATGACTCATATTTTACATATGTCATTATCAATTATTGAAATGTACGGATTCTAACATAAAAGTTCCCTGTTTGAATCGCCGAGCAATCTTTCTCGCAAATAGCAGAGTTTTATTCTACAAAGCGGACAAATTGCTCAAACAACGTGTGGGGGTGGAAAGGAGAAATGTCGTCTATTGCTACCAGAACCAAGGACACTGTGAACTGCACACGCCAGGCCTCTGGGTTTAATTTCAGTTTAGTTTAGAGATACAGCGCGGAAACAGGCCCTTTGGCCCACCGGGTCCGCGCCGACCAGCGATCCCCTCGCACTGACGCTACCCTACACACACTAGGGACAATTTTTACATTTATACCAAGCCAATTAACCTACAAATCTTTGGAGTGTGGGAGGAAACCGAAGATCTCAGAAAAAAACCCACACAGGTCACGGAGAGGAGAACGTACAAACTCCGTACAGACGGCGCCCGTAGTCGGGATGGAACCCGGGTCTCCGGCGCTGCATTCGCTGTAAGGCGGCAACTCTACCGCTGCGCTACCGTGACCGCGTTGGGTCAACGGCCAATAAGAATGATTTTATCGGTCACCCGCATAACCGTGAAAGAGAGGATATTGAGAGAATGTACATTGAGAGACAGTCGGCTGCCTTGCCACACAGGGCACATACGAATGTACATTGAAAAAAGACATCCATCTTAAGCATGTAGGCAAAAAAAACTGCAGATGCTGGTTTAAATCGAAGGTAGACACAAAATGCCAGAGTAACTCAGCGGGTCAGGCAGCATCTCGGGAGAGAAGGAATGGGCGACGTTTCGGGTCGAGTTACTCCAGCATTTTGTGCCTATCTTCGGTATAAACCAGGTGCTTCCTACACAAAACTTTTTTTTAAATTGAAATATCTACCAGCATATTGGGTGGAAAGTCCATTATTCCTGCCTTTAGTCCTTCCTGCATTTATTTTTGGGAAGCTACTTAAGATGCATGTCTTTTTCAATGTGCATTAAGATTATTAAGGGGTTGGACACGTTAGAGGCAGGAAACATGTCCCCAATGTTGGGGGGAGTCCAGAACAAGGGGCCACAGTTTAAGAATAAGGGGTAGGCCATTTAGAACTGAGATGAGGAAAAACGTTTTCAGTCAGAGAGTTGTGAATCTGTGGAATTCTCTCCCTCAGAAGGCAGTGGAGGCCAATTCTCTGAATGCATTCAAGAGAGAGCTAGATAGAGCTCTTAAGGATAGCGGAGTCAGGGGGTATGGGGAGAAGGCAGGAACGGGGTACTGATTGAGAATGATCAGCCTTGATCACATTGAATGGCGGTGCTGGCTCGAAGGGCCGAATGGCCCACTCCTGCACCTATTGTCTATTGCATTCGAATGTGCCCTCTGTGGCCTGTCTTGACCCGAAACGTCACCCCCGTTCCTTCTCTCCCGAGATGGTGCCTGACCCGCTGTGTTACTCCAGTATTTTGTGTCTACCTTCCATCTTAAGCAGCTTACCAAAAATATATGCAGGAAGAAAAAGGGTAGGAATAATGGATTTTCCATGCAATATGCTGGTGGATATTTCAATGTTTAAAAAAGATTTTGCTTCGGAAGGACCTGGTTGGAACCGAAGGCAAGGCACAATAATGCTGGAGTAACTCGACGGGTCAGGCAGCATCTGTGGAGGAAAAGGAACAGGTGACGTTTCTTCGGGTCAGAACCCTTCCTCAGACTTCAGACTGAAACGTCACCCATTCCTTCTCTCCAGAGATGCTGCCTGTCCCGCTGAGTTACTCCAGCATTTTGTGTCCATCATCGTTGTAAACCAGCTTCTGCAGTTCCTTCCTACACGTATATATGTTCTATGTGTGTGTGTGTGTGTGTATATTATATATATATATGCATATAAACGCACACACACACACACGTACATACATACATATGTGTGTGTTTATTCACAAAATGCTGGAGTAACTCAGCGGGTCAGGCAGCATCTCAGGAGAGAAGGAATTGGGGTGACGTTTCGGGTCGAGACCCTTCTTCAGACTGATGGGTCTCGACCCGAAACGCCACCCGTTCCTTCTCTCCTGAGATGCTGCCTGACCCGCTGAGTTACTCCAGCATTTTGTGAATAAATACCTTCGATTTGTACCAGCATCTGCAGTTATTTTCTTACACTACATACGTGTGTGTGCGTGTGTGTGCCCGTGTGTGTGCCCGTGTGTGTGTGTGTGTGCCCGTGTGTGTGTGTGTGTGTGTGTGTGTGTGTGTGTGTGTGTGTGTGCCCGTGTGTGTCTACTGAACATTTCTTTCATTTATTATATTGATAACTGTGTACTATATTAGTTCAGTGTACTACGATAGCGCAGTATACTATCTCCACGCGAGGGCCTCGGACAGTCGGCAGCGGCGACTGCGGACGGTTCAACAGCCCCGACCGCGGGTGAACAAAGAGGAAGGTGGTTGAACTTTATTACCTTCCATCACAGTGAGGAATGTGGAGACCGCTGTGGTGGATGTTTACGTTAAATGTTACTTTATGCGGCTGTGTGCCTCGTTGCTTTTCACTTAGTACGGCTGTAAAGGTAACTCAAATTTCCCCGTACCTTAATTGGTACACGTGACAATTCAATTTAATCTTGAATCTTGCTGACATATTCTGTTGTGCTGCTGCAAGTAAGAATTTCATTGTTCTGTCTTCACCATCATTCACCGATCAGCCAAAACATTATGACCCGGTGAGCCAAAACATTATGACCCGGTGAGCCAAAACATTATGACCACCTGCCTAATTATGCTGTCGGTCCTCTAGTATAAGAAAATAACTGCAGATGCTGGTACAAATCGAAGGTATTTATTCACAAAATGCTGGAGTAACTCAGCAGGTCGGGCAGCATCTCAGGAGAGAAGGGAACGTCACCCATTCCTTCTCTCCTGAGATGCTGCCTGACCGGCTGAGTTACTCCAGCATGCTGTTTGTCCTCCGTGTGCAGCCCCATACGCAGCAGGGTGCGATGCACTGTGTATTGTGACACATTCCTCCCGTGACCACCGTTAACATTTTCTGTGACTTGTGCCACAGTCGACCTTCTGTCGGTTCGGACCAGACGGGATAGCCTTCGTTGCCCTCGCGCATCGATGAGCCTTGGGCGCCCAACACCCTGCCTGTCGCCGGTTTGTGGTTTGTCCCTCCTCGGACCACTGTCGGTCGGTACTCACCACTGCTGACCGGGAGCACCCCACAAGCCTTGCCGTTTCAGAGATGCTCTGACCCAGTCGTCGGGCCCATAACAATTTGGCCCTTGTCAAAGTCGCTCAGGTCTTTACTCCTGCACATTTCTCCTGCATCCAACACGTCAACTTCAAGAGCTGACTGTTCACTTGCTGCCTAATATATCCCACCCCTTGACAGGTGCCATTGTAACAAGATAATCAATGTTGTTCACTTCGCCCGACAGTGTTCATAATGTTTTGGCTGATCGGTGTATGACAGTATAGCACTCTTAACACTGGTTAAAGACGCAAGGCCTTGCCAAGCGTGTTGCCAGTCGAGGGAGAGTGGGTGAATCTGAAGGTCTGTACTTACTGTAAGGGACACATTCGTACTGAACCTCCAGGTATTTGTATGTTCCAGGGCAAGGGTCAGGAAACACATCGTACCCTGTAATAACAATACACTGGGTCCTGTTGTTGCATCTGCGAAACAAAAAGCACAGAAAGCCATAAGTTCAGAAGACATTGATCAGTCAAATAAAAACAAAAGTCTCTTGCCCAGAGTAGGGGAATCGAGGAGCAGAGGACATAGGTTCAAGGTGAGGGGGAAAAGAGTTAACAGGCATCTGAGAGGTAACTTTTTCACACAGAGGGTGGTGGATGTATGGAACGAGCTGCCAGAGGAGGTAGTTGAGGCTGGGACTATCCCAATGGTTAAGAAACAGTTAGACAGGTGCATGGATAGGACAGTCTGAAGAAAGGTCTCGACCCATTCCTTCTCACCTGAGATGCTGCCTGACCCGCTGAGTTACTCCAGCATTTTGTGTCTACTTTTTTTTCCCCTGTACATGGATAGGACAGGTTTGGAGGGATATGGGCCAAGCGCGGGCAAGTGGGACCAGTGTAGCTGGGACATTGCTGGCCGGTGTGGGCAAGTTGGGCCGAAGGGCCTGTTTCCACACTGTATCACTCTGTGACTCTATGATTCTAAAAGTGGGCTTAGATTTTGGCGCAGAATTTGGATCACTCTTCCAACAAATGTTCCAACCAGAGCTCTAATCTGTGAAAATGATCAGAGAGAGAGAGACAGACAAACTGAGTGAAAGAAAAACAGTGAGAATGAGGAGAGAGACAGAGAGTGAGGATGAGAAGTAGACACTGAGCCATTCGGCCCATCTAGTCTTCTCCACCATTCAATCATGGCTGATCTATCTCTCACTCCTAACCCCATTCTCCTGCCTTCTCCCATAACCCCTGACACCCGCACTAATCAAGAATCTATCAATCTCCGCTCTAACAATAGCCACTGACCTGTCCTCCACATCCGTCTGTGGCAAAGAATTCCACAGATTCACCACCCTCTGACTAAAGAGATTCCTGAATAGTGAAAGGCCTGGATAGAGTGGATGTGGAGAGGATGTTTCCACCAGTGGGAGAGTCAAGGACCAGAGGGCACAGCCTCAGAATAAAGGACGCTCCTTTAGGAAGGAGACGAGGAGGAATTTATGAACTTATGAGCAGCGACTCTACTGTGCAGCCTAGGGTTGCCAACTATCTCACTCCCAAATAAGGGACAAAGTGACGTCACCGCCCCGTGCCCCACGTGACCTCGCCCAGCCAGCGGCCATGTGCTCCCGCTCCACCAATGGCGGCCGCCTGAGCTGGGAGGCGGGTTGCTACGCAACCCCCATTAGGTGGTGCCTGGGCCTCCAAGCCTACACTGTCTGACCTACACTGTCCGGACCTACAGCATCCGGACCTACACTGTCCGGAAGGTAGACACAGATTTTAACCAGCATCTGCAGTTTTTTTCCACCTACACTGTCTGGACTTACACTGTCCGGGCCTAAAGCATCTGGGCCTTCAGCGTCGGGGCCTACAGCGTCCGGGGCCTACTTCGTCGGGGCCTACAGCGTCTGGGCCTACAGTGTCCGGGCCTACAGCGTCCGGGCCTACTGCGTCCGGACCTACAGCATCCAGACCTACAGCGTCCGGGCCTACAGCGTCCCGGCCTACAGCGTCAGGGCCTACTGCGTCCGGACCTACAGCATCCAGACCTACAGCGTCCGGACTTACAGCGTCAGGGCCTACAGTGTCCGGACCTACAGCGTCCGGACCTACAGCGTCCGGGCCTACAGCGTCCGGGCCTACAGCGTCAGGGCCTACAGTGTCCAGACCTACAGCGTCCCGGCCTACAGCGTCAGGGCCTACAGTGTCCGGACCTACAGCGTCCCGGCCTACAACACCCTCTGGGCCTAATACGGGACAGGGGCGGTCCCGTACAGGACAACCAATTTAGCCCAAGATACGGGATTTTCCCGGCTAATACTGGACAGCTGGCAACCCTAGTTCTGCCCCACGATGTAGAAGGTTACTCCTTCCCTAGTCTGGGAGACCACACCTGTATACAGCCTTAGCACCAGATGCCTTCTCAACACGGCCTTATATAATTGGTCTGAGATGGCTCTACCCTTGCACTTAAATACCATGCAATAAAAACCAGCACATCATATATCTTCCTAATTGTCCGCCATACCTACACGCTTGTTTCCAGTGATTCATTTTCAAGGAGGCCAATTACGTTCTAAGTGCCCTATTACCCTCTAGGCACCGACATGATTCGAGCTCACGCCAATAAAATAAATCCCCAGTGTTATTCTTCCGCCCGGCTCGGTGGGGCAGTGGTGGAGTTGCTGCCGTACAGCACCAGGGACCCCACGCTGCCTCGGCAAGGCCAGCAGCACAATCAAGGACCAGTCTCACCCCGGCCACTCCCTCTTCTCCCCTCTCCCATCGGGCAAGAGGTACAGAAGTGTGAAAACGCACACCTCCAGATTCAGGGACAGTTTCTTCCCAGCTGTTATCAGGCAACTGAACCATCCTACCACAACCAGAGAGCAGTGCTGAACTACTATCTACCTCATTGGTGACCCTCGGACTATCCTTGATCGGACCTTACTGAGTTTACCTTGCATTAAACGTTGTTCCCTTTATCTTGTATCATCTGTACACGGTGGACAACTGGATTGTAATCACGTGTACTCTTTCTGCTGACTGGTGAGCACGCAACAAAATGCTTTTCACTGTACCTCGGGAACGTGTAACAATAATAAACCACACTAAAGTAAACTTCTTTAGATGTAAATGTATTTAGATGTATTCAAGAGAGAGTTAGACAATAGACAATAGGTGCAGGAGGAGGCCATTCGGCCCTTCGAACCAGCACCGCCATTCAATGTGATCATGGCTGATCATTCTCAATCAGTACCCCGTTCCTGCCTTCTCCCCATACCCCCTGACTCCGCTATCCTTAAGAGCTCTATCCAGCTCTCTCTCGAATTGGCCTCCACTGCCTTCTGAGGCAGAGAATTCCACAGATTTACAACTCTCTGACTGAAAAGGTTTTTCCTCATCTCCGTTCTAAATGGCCTACCCCTTATTCTTAAACTGTGGCCCCTGAGGGCTAACGGAATCAAAGGTTATGGGGAGAAGGCAGGAACGGGGTTACTGATTGTGGATGATCAGCCATGATCATATTGAATGTCGGTGCTGGCTCGAAGGGTCGAATGGCCTCCTCCTGCACCTATTTTCTATGTTTCTATGTTTATTTTCATTGTAATCTTGGCTTGGCAACATCATTTGCCGTTTCTTTGGCCTGCTAGCCAGGGTGGTGCAGCGGTAGAGTTGCTGCCTCACAGCGCCAGAGACCCGGGTTCGATCCTGACCACGGGTGCTGTCTGTACGGAGTTTGTACGTTCTCCCCGTGACCTGCGTGCTCTGGGTTCCTCTCACACGCCAAAGACATACAGCTTTGTAGATTAATTGGCTTCTGTAAATTGTCCCTAGTGTGTGTAGGAAAGTGTTAGTGTGCGGGGATCGCTGGTCGGCGTGGACTCGGTGGGCCGAAGGGCCTGTTTCCAAGCTGTATCTCTAAACTATACAAAACTAAACTGCAATACTCTCACCCGCCTGTCCTATCTAAGGCATTAGGCGCAAATTACCAAAGTCATTTAACCTACAATCCCCGCACGTCTTTGGAGTGTGGGAGGAAACCGGAGCACCCGGAGAAAACCCAGGCAGGTCACGGGGAGAACGTACAAACTCCGTACAGACAGCGCCCATAGTCAGGATTGAACCCGGGTCTCTGGCGCTGTGAGACAGCAACACTACGACTGCGCCACCGTCAGGTCATCATGTTTTAGCTGATCGGTGTGTAAATTACAGGTCGAATTTCAGACACTTTGTGCTAATTCGACCTCCATTTGAGATTTACGTTGATAGTCCAAAAGGTCTCTGAAAGATATCCTTCATTGAGCTTGCGCCCTGTTTATTTGCTGGCTTTGTTGCCCTCTCTAAAGATCTGAGTGCAAATTTCACAGACTTTCCTTCTCTAAGCTCTGTGACCTTGGGAGTGTCAGCACTGCAAATTGCCTTCTCTATTGAGTTTGGGATTGTTGGTGTCGGCACCCAGTGACACTTCCAATCAATTATGAACTGGGGCGAGAGGGCGAAACATCCTGAAAATTAAAATAATCCTCATGCCAGCAGCACAACCCAGTCTTTGGGATGTGGGGAATCTACATACTCCTTCAATGTCAATGTAGAGTAGAGGCAGCGGTTTGACTTGCTGCCTCACAGCGCCCGGGTTCGATCCCGACCACGGGCGCTGCCTGTACGGAGTTTGTACCTCCTCCACGTGAACCTGCCCGGGTTTTTCTCCGAGATCTTCGGCTTTCCTCCCGCACTCCAAAGACGTGCGGGTTTGTAGGTTAATCGGATAGTCGGCATTGTCTCGGTGGGCTGAAGGTGGCCTGTATCTCTTAACTGTTGATATGAACCCAGGATAAAGGGTCTCGACCCGAAACGCCACCTGGCTTGTAAGCAAGGCTCGGTGCTGGGACCGCAGCTATTTACAATATACATTAATGACTTGGATGAAGGGATTAAAAGTAACATTAGCACATTTGCGGATGACACAAAGCTGGGTGGCAGTGTGAGGTGTGAGGAGGATGCTATGAGGTTGCAGGGTGACTTAGACAGGTTGGTTGAATGGGCGGATGCATGGCAGATGCAGTTTAATGTGGATAAGTGTGAGGTTATCCACTTTGGTGGCAAGAACAGGAAGGCAGATTATTATCTGAATGGTGTCAAGTTAGGAAAAGGGGACTTACAACGAGATCTGGGTGTCCTAGTGCATCAGTCACTGAAAGGAAGCGTGCAGGTACAGCAGGCAGTGAAGAAAGCCAATGGAATGTTGGCCTTCATAACAAGAGGAGTTGAGTATAGGAGCAAAGAGGTCCTTCTGCAGTTGTACAGGGCCCTAGTGAGACCGCACCTGGAGTACTGTGTGCAGTTTTGGTCTCCAAATTTGAGGAAGGATATTCTTGCTATTGAGGGCGTGCAGCGTAGGTTCACTAGGTTAAATCCCGGAATGGCGGGACTGTCATATGTTGAAAGACTGGAGTGACTAGGCTTGTATACACTGGAATTTAGAAGGATGAGAGGGGATCTTATCGAAACATATAAGATTATTAAGGGATTGGACACGTTAGAGGCAGGAAACATGTTCCCAATGTTGGGGGAGTCCAGAACCAGGGGCCACAGTTTAAGAATAAGGGGTAGGCCATTTAGAACTTGAGATGAGGAAAAACATTTTCAGTCAGAGAGTTGTGAATCTGTGGAATTCTCTGCCTCAGAAGCCAGTGGAGGCCAATTCTCTGAATGCATTCAAGGGAGAGCTGGATAGAGCTCTTAAGGATAGCGGAGTCAGGGGGTATGGGGAGATGGCAGGAACGGGGTACTGATTGAGAATGATCAGCCATGATCACATTGAATGGCGGTGCTGGCTCGAAGGGCCGAATAGCCTCCTCCTGCACCTATTGTGTATTGTCTATTGTACGTTTTCTCCAGAGATGCTGCCGACACCGCTGAGTCAGTCCGGCACGTCAGTATAAACCAGCATCTGCAGCTCCTCCCTGCACGATATGATACTGGGCTTGTGTTCAATGATGAGCCTGATGCACTTAAGTTCAACTACTACCACAACAACTGTATCCACAACCAATGTACTACATGAGCAATAAAAAAGTTTGGTTTCATTAATAAAGCTGCCTTGTTTCTGTAAAAACCCAGTGGTTTCACTGATGCTCATTAGAAAGGGACATGTGCTTTTTGTACACAACTAGGTTCCAGACCAACACGTTGAATGAATCGCGAAGGATGTGCTGGCGCTGGAGAGGGTCAATAGACAATAGACAACAGGTGCAGGAGGAGGCCATTCGGCCCTTCGAGCCAGCACCGCCATTCACCGTGATCACGGCTGATCATCCACAATCAGCACCCCGTTCCTGCCTTCTCCCTGTACCCCCTGACTCCGCTATCACTAAGAGCTCTATCTAGCTCCCTTTTAAATTCATCCAGTGAAATGGCCTCCACTGCCTCTATTTAAACCAGCGTCTGCAGCTCCTTCCTAAACTAAACACATTGTTCTTCTTTGATTGTCAAGTGCATTCCAAGATTCCTCGGTAATGCGCCCAGCATGTCGGCTGGTGCTTATCCTAATCGTCCTCATTACTTCTGCCTTGTCTGGTGTGAGCCCCAGGGCTGTCTCATCAGTCATCCCCCTCACCCAGCTGAGTTGCAACAGTCAACAGGCAACAACACACCCGGGCTCACAGCAGTGGGACACCCTTCGCACTCCATCCCAACACCTTTGCTTAAACCATGCGTCTTATCAACGGGAGCAGGTTAACTGCCTCAGAAGGCTGTGGAGACTAAGCCAGTGGATGCACTTAAACATAGAAAATAGATGCAGGACGAGGCCATTTGGCCCTTCGAGCCAGCACCGCCATTCATTGTGATCATGACTGATCATCCACAATCAGTAACCCGTGCCTGCCTTCTCCCCATATCCCTTGATTCCACTAGCCCCGGAAATTGGAGGAACAGCACCTCATATTTCACCTGGGCAGCTTGCAGCCCAGCGGTATGAACATCGACTTCTCCAACTTTAGATAGTTCCTCTGTCCCTCTCTTCCCCTCCCCCTTCCCAGTTCTCCCTCTATCTTCCCGTCTCCACCTATATCCTTCCTTTGTCCCGCCCCCCTGACGTCAGTCTGAAGAAGGGTCTCGACCCGAAACGTCACCCATTCCTTCTCTCCTGAGATGCTGCCTGACCCGCTGAGTTACTCCAGCATTTTGTGAATGAATACCTTCGATTTGTACCAGCATCTGCAGTTATTTTCTTATATTACTTATTATACCACTAGCCCCTAGAGCTCTATCTGACTCTCTTTTTAAATCCATCCAGCGTATTGGTCTCCACTGCCCTCTGTGGCAGAGAATCCCACAAATTCACAACTCTCTGGGTGGATTTTTTTTTCTCATCTCAGTTTTAAATGGCCTCGGGTCTGAAGAAGGGTCTCGACCCGTAGCGTCGCCTATTCCTTCTCTCCAGAGGAGCTGCCTGTCCCGCTGAGTTACTCCAGCTTTTTGTGTCTATCCTCGGTGTAAACCAGCGCCTGCAGTTCCTTCCTGCACAGTTTCTCCGAGAGTTTGAACTCGCTGGTGAGTCGAGACACTGGAGTGTTGAGGGGTGCCGATGATATCTTTGACGATTTCCCGCTAACTCAACGCTTCGCAGTTAGGAGGAACCAACACCTGGAAGGTTTTGTGGAAAGTTTCATGAAGATTCAGCCTGGACTTGAAGCTTTGAGATATAAAGTGAGTTGGGATAGGCTGCAGCCAAATACTAAGTGGGTCGGCTCGGTGGCGCAGCGGTAGAGTTGCTGCCTCACAGCGCCGGAGACTCGGGTTCCATCCCGACTACGGGCGCCGTCCGTACGGAGTTTGTACGTTCTCCCCGTGACCCGGGTGGGTTTTCTCCGAGATCTTCGGTTTCCTCCCACACTCCAAAGACGTGCAGGTTTGGAGGTTAATTGCCTTGGTAAATGTAAACATTGTCCCTAGTGTGTGTAGGATAGTGTTAGTGTGCGGGGATCGCTGGTCGGCGCGGACCCGGTGGGCCGAAGGGCCTGTTTCCGCGCTGTATCTCCAAACTAAACTAAAGCTCTAACCTAAACTAAACTAAAGTGCTGGAGGAACTCAACAGATCGGTGCCACAGTGGTAGAGTTGCTGCCTCACAGCGCCAGAGACCCGGGTTCCATCCCGACCACGGGTGCTGTCTGTACGGAGTTTGTACGTTCTCCCCGTGACCGCATGGGTTTTCTCCGGGTGCTCTGGTTTAGTTTAGTTAAGTTTAGAAACAGCATAGAAACAGGCCCTTCGGCCCACCGGTTCCGCACCGACCAGCGATCCCCGCACACTAACACTATCCCACACACACACTAGGGACAATTTCTATTTATATCAAGCCAATTAAACCTGTACGTCGTTGGAGTGTGGGAGGAAACCGGAGATCGCGGAGAAAACCCACGCGGGGCACGGGGAGAACGTGCAAACTCCGTACAGACAGCGCCCGTAGTCGGGATTGGACTTGGGTGTGCAGCGCGACAAGGCAGCACCTCTACCGCTACGCCACGCACACTCCAAAGACGCACAGGTTTGGAGGTTAATTGGCTTCTGTAAATTATAAATTATCTCTCGTGTGTGTTGGTTAGGGCAAGATGGCGGCAAACCTCGGCGACTCTCTGCGTGCCGGCCCCAGAAACGGATCTAGTCGCTCGTTACAGGCACTCCGCTCTTCCAAACCTCCCTGTGCAGATGATTCCCTTATTACGATCCTTCGACTTGCGACATTTCGACTTTGCGATGGCGCTCGCTTCCAGCCAAGTGATCAGGTGTATTATATGCAGTTCGACGTACGATATTTTCGGCTTCCGATGGGGGTCTCGGAACATGACCCCCATCGTAAGCTGAGGAGCGCTTGTACATTAATCCCTTTCTCCTGTTTCTGCACAAGTGTGGACGACTCGATTGCAACAGACAATAGACAATTTGTGCAGGAGGAGGCCATTCAGCCCTTCGAGCCAGCACCGCCATTCAATGTGATCATGGCTGATCATTCTCAATCAGTACCCCGTTCCTGTCTTCTCCCCATACCCCCTGACTCCGCTATCCTTAAGAGCTCTATCTAACTCTCTCTTGAAAGCGTCCAGAGAATTGGCCTCCACTGCCTTCTGAGGCAGAGAATTCCACAGATTTACAACTCTCTGACTGAAAAAGTTTTCCCTCATCTCCGTTCTAAATGGCCTACCCCTTATTCTTAAACTGTGGCTCCTGGTTCTGGACTTCCCCAACATTGGGAACATGTTTCCTGCCTCTAACGTGTCCAACCCCTTAATAATCTTATATGTTTCAATAAGATCCCCTCTCATCCTTCTAAATTCCAGTGTATACAAACCTAGTCGCTCCAGTCTTTCAATGATAGTCGCGCCATTCCGGGAATTAACCTAGTAAACCTACGCTGCACGCCCTCAATAGCAAGAATATCCTTGCTCAAATTTGGAGACCAAAACTGCACACAGTACTCCAGGTGCGGTCTCACTAGGGCCCTGCACAACTGCAGAAGGACCTCTTTGCTCCTATACTCAACTCCTCTTGTTATGAAGGCCAGCATTCCATTGGCTTTCTTCACTGTGTTCAATTTTGGGTGGAACACAATATCTGATTGTAGTTGATCAGCCATGATCACATTGAATGGTGGTGCTGGCTCGAAGGGCCGAATGGCCTCCTCCTGCACATATTGTCTATTGTCTATTGTCTATTGTCTATTGTCTATTCACACCAGAAACGCACCTATCCATGCTTCTTTTTCAAGATGCAAGATGATACCAGACGCAGGTGACTATTTGGGTGCTGGCCACAGAAGCAGATCTACAATCACACATTACAATCGCTCCACACCTACATCCTACATTGCCAACGGCTCGATTGTAATCATGCATTGTCTTTCCGCTGACCAGTTAGCACGCAACAAAAGCTTTTCACTGTACCTCGGTACACGTGACAATAAACTGAACTGCAAACTGCACCCATAAGATTAATAAGTCATAGTCATCTAGGGGCTGCCTCACAGCGCCAGAGACCCGGGTTCCATCCTGACTACGGGCGCCGTCTGTACGGAGTTTGTACGTTCTCCCCGTCACCTGCGTGGGTTTTCTCCGAGATTTTCAGTTTCCTCCCACACTCCAAAGACGTGCAGGTTTGTAGGTTAATTGGCTTGGTAAATGTAAACATTGTCCCTAGTGTGTGTAGGATGGTGTTAGTGTTCGGGAATCGCTGGTCGGCGCGGACCCGATGGGCCGAAGGGCCTGTTTCCGCGCTGTATCTCCAAACTAAATTAAACTAAACTATCCGGTCGAAGGAATCACAAAATGCTGGAGTAACTCAGCGGGTCAGGCAGCATCTCTGGAGGGAAGGAACGGGTGACGTTTCGGGTCGAGACCCTTCTTCAGACTGAACTACCCGGTCGGTCCATCATGGGTTCTGACCTCCCCGCCCTCGAAGGGATCTACAAGATTCGCTGCCCCAAAAAGGCCCGTTTCCTCGCTGTATCTTTCGTTTAGTTTAGTTTAGAGATACAGCGTGGAAACGGGCCCTTCGGCCCATCGAGTCCGCGCCGACCAGCGATCACCCGCGCACTGATTCTATCCGGTACAAATTACACAAGCCAATCGACCTCCAAACCTGTGCGTCTTTGGAGTGCGGGAGGAAACCGGAGCGCCCGGAGAAAACCCACGCAGGTCACGGGGAGAACGTGCAAACTCCGTACAGACGGCACCCGTGGTCAGGATCGAACCCGGGTCTCCGGCGCTGCGAGGCAGCAACTCTACCGCTGCGCCACCGTGCGGACTGTGTGTGTATCTCTCAACTCAGACAAAACAGCGCAAACGTTTCTGTTGCTATGGGAGTCCAAATGCATCTGCTCCATTGCCCTGTAAGTCACTGCCCCTGAAGGGAAATGCATTGTTTGATGGTATTCAGTAATTCTGGTGAGGAGAGCAAAATAATAGAAATCAATAGCAACTGGCTGCCAGAACATAACCCTGGGGCGGTGACGTATTGCCCAAGCACGAGAGACCATCGCCTGATGTTATACGCTGTAAGACACATCAGTCCAGTTTCATTTCTGGCCACAAAATGAACGCAAAATGCTTCGATGCCCCTCAGACTATCCTTGATCGGACCTTGCTTGCTTGAACCAGGTTGCGGTTAGTGTGAAGATGTTTATGGGTCAGGAAGTGGGTTTATGTTTCACGAGAATATTAGGAACCACATAGATCGCAGAAAACATTGACTCGTATCATGGCTGTGATATCAGCGTGAATCAGGGGTAGGAAGGACATTTAGGACTGAGATGAGGAAAAACCTTTTCACCCAGAGAGCTGTGAATCTCTGGAATTCTCTGCCACAGAAGGCAGTAGAGGCCGATTCACTGGATGTTTTCAAGAGAGAGTTAGATGGGGCACTTCGGGCTAAAGGAATCAAGGGATATGGGGAGAAAGCAGGAACGGGGTACTGATTGTGGACGATCAGCCATGATAGTATTGATTGGCGGTGCTGGCTCAAAGGGCCGAATGGCCTACTCCTGCATCTATTCTCCATGTTTCTATGTTTCTATGTAAACGTTATTCCCTTATCTTATCCTAACACTATCCTACACCCACTAGGGACAATTTTTACATTTACCAAGTCAATTAACCTACAAACCTGCACGTCTTGGGAGTGTGGGAGGAAACCGAAGATCTCGGAGAAAACCCACGCAGATCACGGGGAGAACGTACAAACTCTGTACAGACGGCGCCCGTAGTCGGGATGGAACCCGGGTCTCCGGCGCTGCATTCGCTGTAAGGCGGCAACTCTACCGCTGCGCCACCGTGACCGCCTAACATTCTGCAGCGCTACCTGATTCTCAATGTCAACATGCAGTCCTTGTACAGAAACAATATTAACAACAGCTAATTACAAAGCCTCTAATGAAGCAAAATGCCCGGGGATATTTCACAGGAACATGATCAAACAAGATTAGATCCCGAATCACACGAAGAAATATGACGGCAGATTAACACAGGATTAGTCTAAGGATAGACACAGAGTGCTGGAGTAACTCAGCGGGTCAGGCAGCATCTCTGGAGAACATGGATAGGTGACGTTTCACAGAGTGCTGGAGTAACTCAGCGGGTCAGGCAGCATCTCTGGAGAACATGGATAGGTGACGTTTCACAGAGTGCTGGAGTAACTCAGCGGGTCGGGCAGCATCTCTGGAGAACATGGATAGGTGACGTTTCACAGAGTGCTGGAGTAACTCAGCGGGTCAGGCAGCATCTCTGGAGAAAAAGGATGGGCAGCACGGTGGCGCAGCGGTAGAGTTGCTGCCTCACAGCGCCAGGGACCCAGGTTCCATCCCGACTACGGGTGCTGTCTGTACGGAGTTTTGTACCTTCTCCCCGTGGGTTTTCTCCAAGATCTTCGGTTTCCTCCCACACTCCAAAGACGTGCAGGTTTGTAGGTTAATTGCCTTAGTGAAGATGTCAAATTGTCCCTAGCATGTGTATGTGTGTGTGTATGTGTGTATATGCGTGTGTAGCATAGTGTTAATGTGCGGGGATCGCTAGTCGGCACAGACTCGGAGGGCCGAAGGGCCTGACAAAATGTGTAGGAAGGAACTGCAGATGCTAGATTACACTGAAGATGGACTCAAAACGCCTTTCTGGAGAGAAGGAATGGGTGATGTTTCGGGTCGAGACTTTTCTTTACTGACTTTACCTTGAACTAAACCTTATTCCCTTATCATGTATCTATCTGCACACTGTGGACGGTTCGAATGTAATCATGTATTGTCTTTCTGCTGTCTGGAAAGCACACATCAAAAGCTTTTCACTGTACCTCGGTACACGTGACAATAAACTGGACTGAACTGAACCGAAAATATCCAGGCACAGCTTTATGAAGTGGAAAATACACCGGTCAGCCAAAACATTATGCCCACCTGCCTAATATGCTGTTGGTCCTCCGTGTGCAGCCCCATACGCAGCAGGGTGCGATGCACTGTGTATTGTGACACATTCCTCCCGTGACCACCATTAACATTTTCTGTGACTTGTGCCACAGTCGACCTTCTGTCGGTTCGGACCAGACGGGGTCGCCTTCGTTGCCCTCGCGCATCGATGAGCCTTGGGCGCCCAACACCCTGTCTGTCGCCGGTTTGTGGTTTGTCCCTCCTCGGACCACTGTCGGTCGGTACTCACTACTGCTGACCGGGAGCACCCCACAAGCCTTGCCGTTTCAGAGATGCTCTGACCCAGTCGTCTGGCCCATAACAATTTGGCCCCTTGTCAAAGTCGCTCAGGGTCTTTACTCCTGCCCATTTCTCCTGCATCCAACACGTCAACTTCAAGAACTGACTGTTCACTTGCTGCCTAATATATCCCACCCCTTGAACAGGTGCCATTGTAACAAGATAATCAATGTTATTCACTTTGCCTGTCAGTGGTCATAATGTTTTGTACTGTGTGTGATGCAATGATAGAAATCCATGGGAATGATTGACCTGTGCATGAAGCATGGCCAAAGTCCTTCCATTAACTAAAAATCACTGCCTTCAATAATTAAATGCCAAATCATGATGTCAGGCCAACCAGAAGGGAATAAAAACCTGCAGATGCTGGTTTAAATCGAAGGTCGACTCAAAATGCTGGAGTAACTCAGCGGGTCGGGCAGCATCTCAGGAGACAAGGAATATTGGGTCGAGACCCTTCTTCAGACTGAAGAAGGGTCTCGATCCGAAACGTCGCCCAGTTCTTCTCTCCCGAGATGCTGCCTGACCCGCTGAGTAACTCCAGCATACACAACACTGCAAAACCTGATGGAGTAGCATGGTTTGCCTGACTTAGACTCTACCTCCTAAGTCAGGCAAACCATGCCATTTACCAAAGGCTTGCAACGTTGGGACTGTCCACAGCAGTGGGTGAGATGATTCATTGCTCAACGTTTGCCAATGCTTCACGATTAGTACTCCATCAGGTTTTGCAGTGTTGTGTATTGCACTTAGAAGAGCATTGTGTTTGGTTCTGGGCACCATGTTATAGGAAAGATGTTATCAAGCTGGAAAGGGTACAGAGAAGATCTACGCGGTCACGGTGGCGCAGCGGTAGAGTTGCTGCCTTACAGCGAATGCAGCGCCGGAGACCCGGGTTCCATCCCGACTACGGGCGCTGTCTGTACGGAGTTTGTACGTTCTCCCCGTGACCTGCGTGGGTTTTCTCCGGGATCTTCGGAGATCTTAGAACTGAGATGAGGAAAACCTTTTTCAGTCAGAGAGTTGTGAATCTGTGGAATTTTCTGCCTCAGAAGGCAGTGGAGGCCAGTTCTCTGAATGCATTCAAGAGAGAGCTAGATAGAGCTCTTAAGGATAGCAGAGTCAGGGGTATGGGGAGAAGGCAGGAACGGGGTACTGATTGAGAATGATCAGCCATGATCACATTGAATGGTGGTGCTGGCTCGAAGGGCCGAATGGCCTCCTCCTGCACCTATTGTCTATTGTCTCCTCCCACACTCCAAAGACGTGCAGGTTTGTAGGTTAATTTACTTGGTGAATGTAAAAACTGTCCCTAGTGTGTGTGTGTAGGATAGTGTTAGTGCGCGGGGATCGCTGGTCGGCGTGGACCCGGTGGGCCGAAGGGCCTGTTTCCGCGCTGTTGTATCTCTACACTAAACTAAACTAAAGCGTAAAACCTCGATACTCTGGGTCTAACTAAAGGAAAAAAAAAAGCAGTATCGATCTTGCTCTTGAGAGCTCCAATTGCCCACGGCAGCTGGAACCCCCGTGGGGGGCAGTGAGCTGGAGATATTTTGTAAAAGCTTTCTCTGCTCTGCTCTGAAGGTTAAGGTAAACTGGTGGGCTTGGCGAGAGATAAAAGCAGCGATCTGAAAACCAAGAGGGGATGATTGATCTCGCTGCCAACATCTTTTCGTGTTTGAATATGCCGGTTGACACGGGGAGAGTATTATCCACCCAAGGCTAGCCTGTGAAAAGCCCGCACCCTTCTGCACAACTTGCAAGACAGCACGGAGCAGGCCGAGTGCAATCTACAGGGCGCACGTTAAAGACGGGAAAAAAAATCCCCAAAAAATCAATATCCTCGATCATCTGATTTAGCAGCGTGTTCCTGTTTTGGCAAGATAACATTTGTTCTCCTCGGCCAAAACTCTCGGGAACGCGAAAGAGATCATTAGATGGATTTCAAGAACGCTTTGCAAGTCCCTGCCACCTTCTAAAGATAAAATTCTAAAAGGACTGGGCGAGCTAGACGCAGGAAAAAATGTTCCCAATGTTGGGGGAGTCCAGAACCAGGGGCCGCACTCCAGTGGAAGAATGGAGGCTAAATCACTGGATGAATCTAAGAGAGAGTTAGATAGAGCTCTAGGGGCTAGCGGAATCAAGGGATTTGGGGAGAAGGCAGGCACGGGTTACTGATTGTGGATGGTCGGCCGCGATCGCAATGAATGGCGGTGCTGGCTCGAAGGGCCGAATGGCCTCCTCCTGCACCTATTTTCCATGTAATAAAGGGGAGGCCATTGAAAACTGAGATCAGAAAAAAATCTTTTCCACCCAGAGAGTTGTGAATTTGTGGAGGCCAATTCACTGGATGAATTTAAGAGAGAGTTAGATAGAGATAGACAATAGACAATAGACAATAGGTGCAGGAGTAGGCCATTCAGCCCTTCGAGCCAGCACCGCCATTCAATGCGATCATGGCTGATCACTCTCAATCAGTACCCCGTTCCTGCCTTCTCCCCATACCCCCTCACTCTGCTATCCTTAAGAGCTCTATCCAGCTCTCTCTTGAAAGCATCCAACGAACTGGCCTCCACTGCCTTCTGAGGCAGAGAATTCCACACCTTCACCACTCTCTGACTGAAAAAGTTCTTCCTCATCTCCGTTCTAAATGGCCTACCCCTTATTCTTAAACTGTGGCCCCTTGTTCTGGACTCCCCCAACATTGGGAACATGTTTCCTGCCTCTAATGTGTCCAATCCCCTAATTATCTTATATGTTTCAATAAGATCCCCCCTCATCCTTCTAAATTCCAGTGTATACAAGCCCAATCGCTCCAGCCTTTCAACATACGACAGTCCCGCCATTCCGGGAATTAACCTAGTGAACCTACGCTGCACGCCCTCCATAGCAAGAATATCCTTCCTCAAATTTGGAGACCAAAACTGCACACAGTACTCCAGGTGCGGTCTCACTAGAGGCATCAAGGGATATGGGGAGAAGGCAGGCACGGGTTACTGATTGTGGATGATCGGCCATGATCACAATAAATGGCGGCGCTGGCTCGAAGGGCCAAATGGCCTCCTCCCGCACCTGTTTTCAATGTTTCTATGTTTCTTCACCCTGGCCCAACTCTCCGAGTCGTGTTGGTTTCAGTTTGCCACACACACACGCACGAGGTCCTGAACTGCAGGGATAGCTTGGGCAGGTTCGGATTTTACGGGACTCTATCCTGTACGAAACATTATTCCGGAGGAGGTAATACTATCGCAACATTTGGGTCATTTAGGCAGGTACATTGATGGTAGTTCAGTTTAGTTTATTGTCATGAGTACCGAGGTACAGTGCAAAGCTTCTGTTGCGTGCTAACCAGTCAGCGGAAAGACAATACATGATTACAATCGAGCCGTCCACTGTGTACAGATACATGATAAGGGAATAACGTTTAGTGCAAGGTAAAGCCAGCAAAGTCCGATCAAGGATAGTCCGAGGGTCACCAATGAGGTAGATAGTAGTTCAGCACTGCTCTCTGGTTGTGGTAGGATGGTTCAGTTGCCTGATAACAGCTGGGAAGAAACTGTCCCTGAATCTGGAGGTGTGCGTTTCCACACTTCTGTACCTTTTGCCCGATGGGAGAGGGGAGAAGAGGGAGTGGCCGGGGTGAGACTGGTCCTTGATGATGCTGCCGGCCTTGCCGAGGCAGCGCGAGGTGTAGATGGAGTCGATGGAGCGGAGGTTGGTTTGTGTGACGGTCTGGGCTGCGTCCACAATTCGCTGCAATTTCTTGCACCGGAACATCACGCTGCTACCAAAGCGATCCCGCCCCCTCCCCACTCCCTCCCCCCCCCCCTTCCTCCCCACTCCCCACTCCCTGTCTCCCGATCAGAAACACTGCCGTATACAGGGGTCAGCACTTGCAAAGGTGCCATGATCCACACAAACAGGAGCAGGGAAATAATAAATTAACAAAATGTCATTATCCCTTGCCAGAGGCTGTTATTCTGCTGTGTTCTCTGAAGATTAAAGAGAGAGAGAGAGGGGGGGTTGGGAGAGAGGGAGGGAGAGAGAGAGAGAGAGAAAGAGCGAGGGGGGGGGAGAGAGAGAGAGAGAGAAAGAGCGAGGGGGGGAGAGAGAGAGAGAGAGGGAGAGAGAGAGAGAGAGAGAGAGAGAGAGAGAGAGAGAGAGAGAGAGAGAGAGAGAGAGAGAGAGAGAGAGAGAGGAGAGGAGAGAGAGAGAGAGAGAGAGAGAGAGAGAGAGAGGAGAGAGAGAGAGAGAGAGAGAGAGAGAGAGAGAGAGAGAGAGAGAAGAGAGAGAGAGAGAGAGAGAAGAGAGGCGAGAGAGAGAGAGAGAGAGAGAGAGGGGGGGAGAGAGAGAGAGAGGGGGGAAATACCTAATGAATCTCGAACAAATAATAGACAGACACAAAAATGCCGGAGCAACTCAGCGGCACAGGCAGCATCTCTGGAGAGAAGGAATGGGTGACGTTTCGGGTCCAGACCCTTCCTCAGACTGAGAGTCAGGGGAGGGGGGAGAGGAGAGGTATGGAGGGGTGAGGTGTGAAATGGAACAAATACCCGGGGAGTTAGAATGGGAAGCTTACTGTCTCTAGATAGAGCTCTTAAGGATAACGGAGTCAGGGGGTATGGGGAGAGGGCAGGAACGGGGGTACTGATTGAGAATGATCAGCCATGATCACATTGAATGGCAGTGCTGGCTCGAAGGGCTGAATGGCCTCCTCCTGCACCTATTGTCTATTGATTCAGGAATAGATAAAGGAGATGGTCACAGCCCCAAGACTGACCATCCAGCCAGGAGATAAGCGGTCACGTTTCCACACTAAAACCATTGTACGTACCACTTGTCTGAGGAAGAGAACGTCCCAATGCTTAATTAAAAATGATTTGTAGACTTATCTGGAGTTTGAAATGAAAAATTGGAACGCTTACAACGATTAGGCAGCAGTTTAAACTCATTAAAGATGAATTCGCCACATGCCAATTAAACATTAAACGCTATAAATTGGGGGTGCGGCACGGTGCGCAGCGGTTAGAGTTGCTGCCTCACAGCGCCGGAGACCCGGGTTCCATCCCGACCACGGGCGCTGTCCGTACGGAGATTGCACGTTCTCCCCCGAGACCCGCGTTGGGTTTCCTCCGGGCGCTCCGGTTTCCTCCCGCACTCCAAAGACGTGCAGGTTTGTAGGTTAAATTGGCTTTGGTCAAGTTGTAAATTGTCCCCTCGTGCGCGCGGGGGTAGTGTTTGCGTACTCAGGGGGCGATCGATCGCCGGGCGACGCGGATCGACTTCAGAAACGTTTACACAGGTACGTGGATAGGACAGGTTTAGTTCAGTTCGTTTATTGTCACGTGTACCGAGCGAGGGAGAGGGAACGGGGCCAAACGCAGGCTGGCAGGACCTAAACGCCGTTGAGAGACACCACCATCATAAACATAGAAAACAAGTGCAGGAGGAGGCCATTCGGCCCTTCGAGCCAGCACCGCCATTCAATGTGATCATGGCTGATCATCCACAATCAGTAACCCGTGCCTGCCTTCTCCCCATATCCCTTGATTCCACTAGCCCCTAGAGCTCTATCTAACTCTCTCTTAGATTCAACCAGTGATTTAGCCTCCATGCTTAGACTGGAGTGTGGTCCTGGTTCTGGACTCCCCCAACATTGGCCTCCACTGCCTTCTGTGGCAGAGAATGCTCAGGGTGGCGCAGCGGTAGAGTTGCTGCCTTACAGCGAATGCAGCGGCCGGAGACCCGGGTTCGATCCCGACTACTGGTGCCGTCTGTACGGAGTTTGTACGTTCTCCCCGTCACCTGCATGGGTTTTCTCCGAGATCTTCGGTTTCCTCCCACACTCCAAAGACGTGCAGGTTTGTAGGTTAAATGTAAAAATTGTCCCTAGTGGGTGTAGGGTAGTGTTAATGTGCGAGGATCGCTGGGCGGCACGGACCCGGTGGGCCGAAGGGCCTGTTTCTGCGGTGTATCTCTAAATAAAAAAATTCCACAGATTCACAACTCTCTGGGTGAAAAGGTTTCTTCTCACCTCAGTTTTAAATGGCCTCTCCTTCATTCTTTGACTGTGTGTGGCCCCTGGTTCTGGACTCCCCCCAGCTCCACTATCGTACCTGCATACACCACCACCTCTAGCAGCACGTACCAGGCCCCCACCACTCTCAGTGTAAATAACCCTGAGCATCTCCTTGAAACCTTCCCCCTCTCGTCCTGTAGCTACTGCATATCTTTATTGTCTTTATTCTAAGGGATCGGACGAGCTAGATGCAGGAAAAATGTTCCCCATGATGGGGGAGTCCAGAACCAGGGGTCACGCAGTTTAAGAATAAAGGGGAGGCCATTTAGGACTGAGATGAGGAAAAATCTTTTCACCCAGAGAGTTGTGAATCTGTGGAATTCTCTGCCACAGAAGGCAGTGGAGGCCAATTAGATAATAGATAATAGACAATAGGTGCAGGAGGAGGCCATTCAGCCCTTCGAGCCAGCACCGCCATTCACTGTGATCATGGCTGATCATCCACAATCAGTACCCCGTTCCTGCCTTCTCCCCATATCCCAGTTTCTCCCAGGAACATGTAGGTTAACCTATGATGAGCGTTTGTCAGCACTGGGCCTGTACTCGCTGGAGTTTAGAAGGATGAGGGGGGGCACGAAGGGCCTGTTTCCGCGCTGTGTCTCCAAACTAAACTAGTGTACTGGGTGATCGCTGGTCGGCACGGACTGGGTGGGCCGAAGGGCCTGTTTCCACGCTGTGTCTCTGCACTAGACTAAGGGGGAGGGTGTTGATCAGAATGCCAATCGTCCCGAGGCACTTTGTTTCCATGGAATCGTTGGGCTGTTGTGAAACAGGAGCGTGTTACAATACTGAACACTCTCGTTCAGAGTCAGACCTGACATAGCCCCGAGCAAATTCAATTACAGTTGACCATGCGCGAGGCTGGTTCCTTTCATGTCTCCACACAATTTTCATGGGTTTAATTTGGAAGAGAAAAAAAAGCATGAATTTTACAGCAGATTCCTTTCTTTTACGATGGGACAGATCGAACAGTCTCCGCGGCACTCAGTAACATGAGGCAAGGAGAGTGTAATGGCTTCATCAGCACAAATCTAATTTCACCTTCAGTGCAGGTCAGAGAGTGAAACAGTGGGGAAACAGGCCCTTCGGCCCAACTTGCCCACACCGGCCCACATGTCCCAGCTACACTAGTCCCACCTGCCTGCGTTTGGTCCATATCCCTCCAAACCCGTCCTATCCATGTACCTGTCGAACAGTTTCTTAAACGTTGGGATAGTCCCGGCCTCAACTACCTCCTCTGGCAGCTCGTTCCGTACACCCACCACCCTCTGTGTGAAAAGGGCTTGGTCCAGTCGGTTGGAGCAGGGATGAGATGTGAGTTTTCTCGGGCAACCAGTTCATAAGATCAGAGGTTTGTTAGTTGCAGGAGCAGAATTTGACCATTTGGCCCACCAAGTCGATTCCACCGGGCAGCACGGTGGCGCAGCGGTAGAGTTGCTGCCTCACAGCGCCGGATACCCGGGTTCCATCCCGACTACGGGTGCTGTCTGTACGGAGTTTGTACGTTCTCCCCGTGACCTGCGTGGGTTTTGTCCGGGATCTTCGGTTTCTTCCCACACTCCAAAGACGTGCAGGTTTGTAGGTTAATTGGCTTGTAAATTGTCCGTAGTGTGTGTAGGGTAGGGTTGAGAGGGGAAGATAGATCAGCCATGATTGAATGGTTTAGTTTAGTTTAGTTTAGTTTAGACGGTGTGGAAACCGACCCACCATGTCCGCGCCGACCAGCACATTTACACACACACACTGGGGACAATTTACGTTTATTATCAACCCAATTAACCTACATACCTGTATGCTTAGTTTTGTTTCGAGATACAGCGCGGAAACAGGCCCTTCGGCCCACCGAGTCCGCGCCGACCAGCGATCCCCACACATTACCACTAACCTACACACACTAGGGACAATTTACATTCATACCAAAGCCAATTAACCTACAAACCTGCTCGTCTTTGGAGTGTGGGAGGAAAGTGAAGATCTCGGAGAAAACCCACGCGGGTCACGGGGAGAACGTACAAACTCCGTACGGACAGCGCCCGTGGTCGGGATGGAACCCGGGTCTCTGGCAGCTCTACCGCCGCGCCACCGTGCCTCTCGGTCGCTTCTCGGCCTTGCGGCGAAGATCAAGTTCGCAGTGTCTCTCAATGAAACTAAAGCATCGGGAAATAAAGAGGCTGAAGGATAGGAATAGAAGAGTTTGCCTGAGGAGATCCGTGAGAATTAAAGCAACAGGGGAAATAGTGAGAGGGGAGGCCTCAGGGAACGAGGCCCAACCCTGCTTCTAATTTACACCAATGACCCAGATTCAGAAACTCATCACAGAGTGGACAAGTTGGCAGATGATGCCAGCTCCCCAGGAGGGGCGGACGAAACAAAACTCATTTGGAGCATCGTGAGCAGTTTCGAGCCCCATATCTGAGGAAGGATGTGCTGGCTCTGGAGAGGGTCCAGAGGAGGTTTACGAGAACGATCCCAGGAATGAGTGGGTTAACGTATGATGAGCGTTTGTCGGCACTGGTCCTGTACTCGCTGGAGTTTCATAGAAACGTAGAAAATAGGTGCAGGAGGAGGCCATTCGGCCCCTCAAGCCAGCACCGCCATTCATTGTGATCGTGGCTGATCGTCCACAATCAGTAACCCGTGCCTGCCTTCTCCCCATATCCCTTGATTCCACTAGCCCTTAGATTCTCTCCAACTCTCTTTTAAATCCATCCAGTGAATTGGCCTCCACTGCCCTCTGTGGCAGAGAATTCCACAAATTCACAACTCTCATCTCAGTTTTAAATGGCCTCCCCTTTATTCGTAGACTATGTGGCCCCTGGTTCTGGACTCCCCCTACCTTGGGAACATTTTTCCTGCATCTAAGTTGTCCTTTTATAATTTTATACGTTTCTATAAGATCCCCTCTCATCCTTCTAAATTCCAGTGAATACAAGCCCAGTCTTTCCAATCTTTCCTCATATGACAGGCCCGCCATCCTGGGGATTGACCTGGTGAACCTACGCTGCACTGCCTCAATAGCAAGGACGTCCTTCCTCAAATTAGGAGACCAAAACTGCAGTTTTGAGCCCCATATCTGAGGAAGGATGTGCTGGCTCTGGAGAGGGTCCAGAGGAGGTTTACGAAAATGATCCCAGGAACGAGTGGGTTAACGTGTGATGAGAGTTTGTCGGCACTGGGCCTGTACTCACTGGAGTTTAGAAGAATGAGGGGGGGGGGACCTCATTGAAACGTACAGAAGAGTGAAAGGCCTGGATAGAGTGGATGTGGAGAGGATGTTTCCACTAGTGGGAGAGTCTAGGACCAGAGGGCACAGCCTCAGAATTAAAGAAGGTTCCTTTAGGAAGGAGATGAGGAGAAATTTCTTTTGTCAGAGGGTGGTGAATCTGTGGAATTCTCTGCCTCAGAAGGCAATGGAGGTCAATTAAGGATAGTGGAGTCAGAGGGTATGGGGAGAAGGCAGGAATGGGGTACTGATTGAGAATGATCAGCCATGATCACATTGAATGGTGGTGCTGGGGTGAAGGGCCGAATGGCCTCCTCCTGCACCTATTGTCTATTGTCTATTGTCTGTCTATTGACGAGGCTTCCTGCAAGGATTAGGAGCTTCGTCATGAAGCAAACCGAAGGCACAAAGCAATTTCCATCTGAAACCCTATTTGTTCCCCGGTCGCCTCTCATTTGTTTCCGAGCAGCTGCGCTCGTGAATGTTGGTCGAGCGGAAACGTTGAACTGACAGCAAACACATTTCAAGGTGGAAGCCACGCTTCCAGCCCTGCTCCTCGGCATCATCCACGGTTACATTCATCCGCGACTTTGCCGCGGCGCGGTGGCGCAGCAGTAGAGTTGCTGCCTCGTGGCGCCAGAGACCCGGGTCCCATCCCGACTACGAGCACGGAGTTTGTACGTCTTCCCTCCGTGACCCGCGTGCGATTTCTCCGGGGTCTCCGGTTTCAACAGACAATAGACAATAGGCAAACGGCAGCATCTCCGGAGAGAGAAGGAATGGGTGACGTTTCGGGTCGAGACCCTTCCTCAGACTGAGAGTTTCTGTTGCCGAGGAGTTTCAACAGAATTGCTTGGCTCATTAAAGAGGCCTGGCCAGGCAAGGGGGGTCACTGATTGTGGACGATCAGCCACGGTCGGAGTGAATGGCGGCGCTGGCTCGAAGGGCCAAATGACCTCCTCCTGCACCTTATTGTCCATGTTTCCATGTCGCCGGTGGGAAGCTGTCCGATGGATCGCCGGTCGGTCGGCGTAACCGGGGGGACGGACGTGGAGAGGAGAGGAGAGGGGAGGAGAGGGGAGGGGAGAGGAGAGGAGGGGAGGGGGGATGGGAGGGGAGGAGAGAGGAGAGGAGAGGAGAGGAGAGGAGAGGAGAGGGGAGGGGAGAGAGGAGGGGAGGGGAGGGGAGGAGAGGGGAGGAGAGGGGAGGAGAGGAGAGGAGAGGAGAGAGAGAGGAGGGGAGGGAGGGGAGAGAGGAGGGGAGGGGAGGGAGGGGAGGGGAGGAGAGGAGAGGAGAGGAGAGGAGAGGAGAGGAGAGGAGAGGAGAGGAGAGGAGAGGAGAGGAGAGGACAGGAGAGGAGAGGAGAGGAGAAGAGAGGAGAGGGGAGAGGAGAGGAGAGGAGAGGAGAGGGGGTTCGTGGTAACTGTTCCAGTACATTGAGCGTGTGGGCCGACCAGACTTCGAATACTGGCGACAAAACATGGTGGTGCCCGGGTGTGCAAAAGGATTTCACCGTGCAGATGCACATGCACATGTGACACATGGAACTCTATTGACTATGCACCCCACGTTGCTATTTATGAAACACACGTTTCACACGTTTCAGAACCAGGGGCCACATACAAAGTCTTAAAATAAAGGGGAGGCCATTTAAAACTGAGATGAGAAAAAACTTTTTCACCCAGAGAGTTGTGAATTTGTGGAATTCTCTGCCACAGAGGGCAGTGGAGGCCAAATCACTGGATGGATTTAAAAGAGAGTTAGATAGAGCTCTAGGGGCTAGCGGAATCAAGGGATACGGGGAGAAGGCAGGCACGGGTTATTGATTGTGGATGATCAGCCATGATCACATTGAATGGCGGTGCTGGCTCGAATGGCTTCCTCCTGCACCTATTGTCTATTGTCTATTGATATGGGGAGAAGGCAGGCACGGGTTATTGATTGTGGATGATCAGCCATGATCACAATGAATGGTGGTGCTGACTCGAAGGGAGCAAATGGCCTCCTGCTGCACCTATTTTCTATGTTTCTAAGTTCTTTATCATCATTCATACATCATGTCCACCATTTTGCTGAGGGGCGGACATGTATATTGAGGTTTTTCTGTTGTACCACCCCTTTCAATGGCCTTAACAATGTACACTCATGTTTTTTTCCCCCATCTGCCAGATAAAGTCCGTCTTAAAACAACAATGAAAATCGTGTAGTTTAGTTTAGTTCAGAGATACAGCGCGGAACAGGCCCTTCGGCCCACCGAGTCCGTGCCGCCCAGCGATCCCCGCACACTAACACTATCCTACACCCACTAGGGACAATTTTACATTTACACCCAGCCAATAACGTACAAACCTACATGGCTTTGGAGTGTTGGAGGAAACTGGAGTACCCGGAGAAAACCCACGCTGGTCGCGGGGAGAACGTGCAAACTCCGTACAGGCAGCACCCGTAGTCGAGATCGAACCCGGGTCTCTGGCGCTGTGTGGCAGCAACTCTACCGCTGCGCCACCGTGCCACACAAATATCAATAATAGCCTCTAATCCTCTTGATCCAATTTGGGTAAACCCAGGGAATTTCACAAATCTCCCCTTGTTCCAAAAGAGATAAGGTCATAAATGATTGGAGCAGAATTAGGCCATTCGGCCCATCAAGTCTACTCCGCCATTCAATCATGGCTGATCTCTCTCTCCCTCCTAACCCCATTCTCCTGCCTTCTCCCCATAACCCCTGACACCTGCACTAATGAAGATTCCATCTATCTCGGCCTTATAAATGTCCACTGACTTGGCCTCCACAGCTTTCTGTGGCAAAGAATTCCACAGACTCACCACCCTCTGACTATAGAAATTCCTCCTCATCTCCTTCCTAAAGGTACGTCCTTTAATCCTGAGGCTGTGACCTCTGGTCCTGGACTCTCCCAGATAGATAACCCCAATCGAGAGAAGAAAGAGCAACGGAGACCAGCTGCCCATTCAAGACAAACCACCATGCTATTCATTGGTGTAACTCAGCGGAACAGGCAGCATCTCCAAAGAGAAGGAACGGGTGACGTTCTTGGTCGAGACCCTTCTTCAGACTCCCAAAGTTACACCAATATCTCTGGCTATAATGAGGAAGGGAAGCCAATCTGAGGTCATCAGGTCATCAGTGATAGAAGTGAGCAGAATTAGGCCATTCGGCCCATCAAGTCTACTCCGCCATTCAATCATGGCTGATCTATCTCTCGCCCCCAATCCCATTCTCCTGCCTCCTCCCCGTAACCCCTGACACCCGCACTGATCAAGACCAATCAAGTCCTAGTCACACACACACTCACTCACTCACTCACTCACTCCCTCCCTCCCTCCCTCCCTCCCTCCCTCCCTCCCTCCCTCTCTCCCTCTGCACCATCCCCCCACACACACTCCCCTCTCCCTCCCTCCGCCCAACTCTCCCATGAGACTGAAGAAGGGTCTCGACCCGAAACGACACCCATTCCTTCTCCCCAGAGATGCTGCCTGTCTGTCCCCTGCTGAGTTACTCCGGCATTTTGTGTCCACCTTCGATTTAAACCAGCGCCTGCAGTTCCTTCCTACGCATGGTATTCATTGGATTGGTTTCGCCCCGAATGGAATCCATCCATTCTAAGCTGGATATTTTCCTCTGACCCCATCACGTTTCGATATTGCCAGGGAATAAAAGCTCCCTGAAGCCTGTGTTTATGCAGATGTACGTAATAAATATTTTAGAAATTCAGAGGCTGACTCCTCGGATTTGGGAGTAAAATGGATGAATCTATTTACAAACAGCTCAAAAGCAATAATGAACTGTTTTCTTTTATTTATGGGTTGTTCTTGGAATTAAGCAGCGGCCACATTATCTTCCTCTCCTTTCTTACTCCTGTCAAGCTTTCTTGCATCTATTTTAACAATGGGATTCAACTTTCTTAGCCAACGAATAAACTACTGTTATCCGCTAATCCATCAACATGCTGTGGACTCATGGAACAAGAGGATTTGGGCGTTAGAGTCGCTGCCTAACGGCGCCAGAGACCCGGGTTCGATCCTGACTACGGGGGCTGTCTGTACGGAGTTTGTACGTTCTCCCCTGCGTGACCTGCGTGGGCTTTCTCTGGGTTAGGGGTTGCCAACTTCCTCACTCCCAAATAAGGGACAAGGTGACGTCACTGCCCCGCGCCCCACGTGACCTCACCCAGCCAGCGGCCACGTGCTCCCACTCCACCAATGGTGGCCGCCCGGGCCGTGAGGCGGGTTGCTATGCAACCTCCGTTAGGTGGCGCCCGGGCCTCCACTGTCCGGGACTACAGTGGCCCCTGGGTCTACAGTGTCCATGGCCTAGTGTCCAGGCCTACAGTGTCCAGGCCTACAGCGTCCGGGCCTACAGTGCCCGGGCCTACAGTGTCCGGGCCGAAAGCATCCGGGCTTACAGCATCCAGGCCTACAGTGCCCGGGCCTACAGTGTCCGGGCCTAATACGGGACAAGGGCAGTCCCGTATGGGACAAACCAATTTAACCCAAAATTCGGGATATCCCGGCTAATATGGAACATTTGGCAGCCCTTCTCCGGGTGCTCCGGTTTCCTCCCACACTCCAAAGACTTGCATTTAGAACCCATGCGATCACAGGTAGAACACAACACCACCATATAGACAGCAATGGAGATCAGGATTGACTTCAGGCTGCTTGAGCTGTGACAATGACCCTACTGTTCTCAGATCCTTACAAGCTTAGGAAGTTCTGCATGTCCCCAACAACTCTCACCAACTTCTACAGATGCACCACGTGGAAAGCATTTAATCGGGACGCATCGCATCACGGTTTGGGAAACAGCTCCGCCCAAAACCGCAAGAAATTGCAGCTAATTGTGGACGCAGCCTAGACCATCACACAAACCAACCTCCCTTCCATCGACTCCATCTACACCTCACGCTGCCTCGGCAAGGCCAGCAGCACAATCAAGGACCAGTCTCACCCCGGCCACTCCCTCTTCTCCCCTCTCCCATCGGGCAAGAGGTACAGAAGTGTGAAAACGCACACCTCCAGATTCAGGGACAGTTTCTTCCCAGCTGTTATCAGGCAACTGAACCATCCTACCACAACCAGAGAGCAGTGCTGAACTACTATCTACCTCATTGGTGACCCTCGGACTATCCTTGATCGGACTTTACTGGCTTTACCTTGCACTAAACGTTATTCCCTTATCATGTACCTGCACACTGTGGACGGCTCAATTGCAATCATGTATTATTGGCTGGTTAGCACGCAACAAAAGCTTTTCACTGCACCTCGGTCGGTACACGTGACAATAAACTAAACTGAACAAGTGCAGGAGGATGAGGGGAGATCTTATAGAGGAGTATAAAATCATGGGAGGAATAGATCGGGTGGATGCACAGAGTCTTTTACCCAGAGTAGGGGAATCGAGGACCAGAGGACATAGGTTCAAGGTGAAGGGGAAAGGATTTAATAGGAGTCTGAGGGGCAACTTTTTCACACAAAGGAACAAGCTGCCAGAGGAGGTAGTTGAGGCTGGGACTATCTCAACATCTAAGAAACATTTAGACAGGTACATGGATAGGACAGGTTTGGAGGGATATGGACCAAACGCTGGCATTGTTCGCTGAGGGGGCAGGTGACGATGAAGCAATAAGGAGATCTTACGCCACAAGGTCATGTTCAGTAGTGATCGGAGCAGAATTAGACCATTCGGCCCATCAAGTCTACTCCGAATCGTGATAGTCATGGCTGATGGATCTCTCCCTCCTAACCCCATTCTCCTGCCTTCTCCCCATAACCCCTCACACCCATACTGATCATGAATCTATCTGTCTCCATCGTGAAGATGTCCATTGACTTGGTGAAGGTAGACACAAAATGCTGGAGTAACTCAGCGGGTCAGGCAGCATCTCTGGAGAAATGGATAGGTGACGTTTCACAGAGTGCTGGAGTAACTAACTCAGCGGGTCAGGCAGCATCTGTGGAGAACATGGATAGGTGACGTTTCACAGAGTGCTGGAGTAACTAACTCAGCGGGTCAGGCAGCATCTGTGGAGAACACGGATAGATGACGTTTCACAGAGTGCTGGAGTAACTCAGCGGGTCAGGCAGCATCTGTGGAGAACACGGATAGGTGACGTTTCACAGAGTGCTGGAGTAACTCAGTGGGTCAGGCAGCATCTCTGGAGAGAAGGAACGGGTGACGTTTCAGGTCTAGACCCTTCTTCAGACTTGGCAATGAATGAATTCGACAAGAACGGCTTTCCAAATGATGAATGCTCCTACCCTCCACCCCCACCAACCCCCTCTGTCCCAAAATGCCCCTTCGCAAGAGAACTGTCATCATTGGCAAAGTTGGCAGTTCGCGGGCTTCATTTTGATGGAGAGCCTATGGTCTACCTGCTTCCGTACGGGTGTGTGTGGAAACAGAGAAAATAGGTGCCCCATTCGGCCCTTCGAGCCAGCACCGCCATTCATTGTGATCATGGCTGATCATCCACAATCAGTAACCCGTGCCTGCCTTCTCCCCATAATCCCTTGATTCCACCAGCCCCTAGAGCTCTATCTAACTCACTCTTTTAAATTCATCCAGTGAATTGGCCTCCACTGCCCTCTGCGGCAGAGAATTCCACAAACTACAGGGCCAAAACGTCGCCCGTTCCTTCTCTCCAGAGATGCTGCCTGACCCGCTGATCCACTCCAGCATTTTGTGTCTGACTACGGGGTGATGGCCGCCTGTATTTGCCGACGTTTCCTGGCTTCTTTGACGCTGTGCAATGAAGTGAACTCTCTACGTGTTCTGTTGATTAGGTAGCTCAGGGGGAAAGATGTTTGGATTAAGCGGCTGGGATTATTACCATGTGTTTTGCATCTTGTTTTCTGCTCCGGTGGGGACTGTATCTAATTCTCAGTCAGGAGATACGCTGGCCTTGGATTTTAAATTGACTGCACTCTCCCCCCCCCCCCGTTCCTCTCCCTCGATTCCCAGTGACTCTGGGCCCTTGGGACGCAGGCGAAGGAAGAGCTGTGACTCAACATGATTACGAGTTAACCCTTGGAGACCTCATGCTGTGACGTCTGTATCTGTACACTGTGGACGGCTCGATTGCTAATCAGGTGTATTGTCTTTCCGCTGGCTGGTCAGCACGCAACAAACGCCTCTCACCGTACCTCGGTACACGTGACAATAAACTAAGCTAGACTTAGGGCGGTCACGGTGGCGCAGCGGCAGAGTTGCTGCCTTCCAGCGAATGCAGCGCCGGAGACCCGGGTTCGATCCCGACTACGCGAGCACGGAGTTTGCACGTTCTCCCCGTGACCTGCGTGGGTTTTCTCCGAGATCTTCGGTTTCCTCCCACACTCCAAAGACGTGCAGATATGTAGGTTAATTGGCTTGGTACAAATGTGAAAATTGTCCCTAGTGGGTGTAGGATAGTGTTAGTGTGCGGGGATCGCTGGGCGGCGCGGACCCGGTGGGCCGAAGGGCCTGTTTCTGCGCTGTATCTCTAAACCAAACTAAACTAAACTGTTGATAGACACAGAAAACTGGAGTAACTCAGCGGGACAGGCAGCTCCTCTGGAGAAAAGGTATAGCTGACGTTTCGGGTCGAGACCCTTCTTCAGACTGAGAGTCGGTGGGGAGCGAGAGGGAAATGAGAGATCTAGATGGTGATGCAGAGAGATGTTGAACAAATGAATGAAAGATAAGCAAAAAAGTAACGATGATAATGGAGACAGAACATTGTTCGCTGTGGGCTAGGTGAAAATTAGTTACGGACAATGAAACTCAACAGGAAGACTTTGAAGCTGGTACAACTTGGGTGGGGGAGTGATGGAGAGAGAGGAGATGCAAGGGTTACTTGACATTGGAGAAGTCAATGTTCATACCGCTGGGGTGTAAGCTGCCCAAGCGAAATATGAGATGCTGTTCCTCCAATTTGCGCTGGGCCTCACTCTGACAATGGAGGAGGCCCAGGACAGAAAGGTCAGTGTGGGAGTGGGAGGGGGAGTTGAAGTGTTTGGCAACCGGGAGATCAGGTAGGCCCAGGTGGACTGAGGGAAGGTGTTCAGCGATACGATCGTCCAGTCTACGTTTGGTCTCATCGATGTCCGTGAGTCCGCGCACCTTGAACAACGGATGCAGTCGATGAGGTCGGAGGAAGCGCAGGTGAACCTCTGCCTCACCTGAAAGGACTGCTGGAGTCCCTGGAAAACTAAACTAAACTGTGACCTTAGAGGATGAGGGATCAACACAGGAGGGAAAAGCAAGTGTCGACCATCAAGTCCACTCCGCCATTCAATCATGGCTGGTCTATCTCTCCCTCCTAACCCCATTCTCCTGCCTTCTCCCCATAACCCCTGACACCCGCACTGATCAAGAATTGCTCAATCTGTTCCTTAAACATATCGTATAAGAAAATAACTGCAGATGCTGGTACAAATCGGTTTATTCACAAAATGCTGGAGTAACTCAGAGGGTCAGGCAGCATCTCAGGAGAGAAGCAATGGGTGACGTTTCGGGTCGAGACCCTTCTTCAGACTTTAAACATATCCACTGACTTGGCATTTCCACAGGCTTTAAACATATCCACAGCCGTCTGTGGCAATGAGTTCCACGGATTCACCACCCTCTGGCTAAAGAAATTCCTCCACATCTCCTTCCTAAAAGAACGTCCTTTAATCCTGAGGCTGTGCCCTCTGGTCCTAGACTCTCCCACTAGTGGAAACATCCTCCCCACATCCACTGTATCCAGGCCGCTCACTATTCGGTAAGATTCAATGAGGTCCCCTTCATATCTATCTTCATTCCCATCCTTTTAAACCCTCCCACACCCCAACCTCATGGTTTAGTTTAGTTAAGTTTAGTTTAGAGATACAGCGCGGAAACAGGCCCTTCGGCCCACCGAGTCCGCGCCGACCAGCGATCCCCGCACATTAACACTATCCTTCACACACTGGGGACAATTTACATTTATACCAAGCCAATTAAACTAAGAAACTGCACGTCTTTGGAGTGTGGGAGAAACCGAAGCTCCCCGAGAAAACCCACGCAGGTCACGGGGAGAACGTACAAACTCCGTACAGTACAGCACCCGTAGTCGGGATGGAACCCGGGTCTCTGGCGCCACCGCTCCGCTCTATAACCATTTAATGGTTGATTAAATGATTGCCAATGTACCCCTAGTGTGCAGTTGGGTGGTGGAATCCAGAGGGGAGGGGTTGATCATAAGATCATAAGATCACAACATCATTAGCGCTAGGAGCAGAATTTGGCCATTCGGCCCACCAAGTCTACTACGCGCCATTGAATCATGGCTGATCTCTCTTTCCCTCCTAACCCCCCTCTCCTGCCTTCATTTGATGTGCATTTGAGGGGAATAAGATGGGCTTAATGAGGAAAAGACTTGAAAATATTGGGCGCTAATGTGTCATCTCTCCGCATTATTAGCACAACTAATCAGGGTAACACGGCGTAATGTTGGTTCCCTCGGTGGCGCAGGGCCATTAGCAGTCTAATGTCACTTGAGACCTTTACCACAGTCACAGACGCATGACTAGGTTTGTACTGCTGCCATGTCTATCAACATTAATCTCAACGATGTCTCCAACTAGGGTTGCCAACTGTCCCGTATTAACCGGAACATCCCGTATTTTGGGCTAAATTGGTTTGTCCCGTAGGAAGGCAGGAACGGGGTACTGATTGAGAATGATCAGCCGTGATCACATTGAATGGCGGTGCTGGCTCGAAGGGCCGAATGGCCTCCTCCTGCACCTATTGTCTATTATCTATTGTCTATCCTTGCAATCCCTCATCCTAACAGCTCATCTCGTTAAACAGTCAAGGCAGCTGTGTTTCCTCAGCGATTCGCTCGATACTTCAACAGTTCTTGTCCTTTTTGCACGTTAGCGCTGGTCCCCCGACCAACAGGGACCGTGAACCAACTAGTCACGTTCACTGATCTTCTGCTCAGGGTTCAGACACAAAGAAAGCTGGAGTAACTCAATGGGTCAGGCAGCATCTCCGGAGAGAAGGAAAAGGTGATGATAAGATCACCTCTCATCCTTCTAAATTCCAGTGTATACAAGCCTAGTCGCTCCAGTCTTTCAACATACGACAGTCCCGCCATCCCGGGAATTAACCTGGTGAACCTACGCTGCACGCCCTCAATAGCAAGAATGTCCTTCCTCAAATTTGGAGACCAAAACTGCACACAGTACTCCAGGTGCGGTCTGACTAGTACAACTGCAGAAGGACCTCTTTGCTCCAGTACTCAACTCCTCTTGTTAAGAGCGAGGGTAGGAACACAGGTGGAGGATAAGGAGTTAAAGCAGAGGCCAAAGTCGACCATGTGTGGCTTCTGAAATGGGATTGGAAGAGACAGGCGTGGGTTTCAGATAGAGTGGCGCCAAACCCCATTCAGGCACGCATTTTAAATTAATTCCTTAATGTTCAGCTGCAATAAAAAGACGTACGCCAAACCCCCCAAAAAGATGAAATAGATCGTGCAACCCTGACAAGCAATGATGAAGAGCAGGAGGGAGCTGCCTACACGCCGACAGACCCCTGGCTCTGCTGCCACATGTTCGAGGTGCAGAAACCTCCATCAGCAAGACCTGCTGAGCTGCGTGTTAAATGCTCTATCTGCTCGGTGAGAAAGTGCTGGGTAAGGCAAAAGCAGGCGGAAATACGAGTGGGTCAGTCGGGCACCTTGGTTGATGTGGGCGACATTGGCTGAAGGGTTTGTTTCTCTGCTCTAATACTGTGTGTGTGTGTGTGCGTGTGTGTGTGTATATGCGTGTGTGTATATGTGTGTGTGTGTATATGCGTGTGTGTGTGTGTGCGTGTGTGTGTGTATATGTGTGTGTGTGCATGCGTGTGTGTGTGTATGTATGTGTGTGTGTGTGTGTGTACATGTATATATATATTGATATATATATATTCACAAAATGCTGGAGTAACTCAGCGGGTCAGGCAGCATCTCGGGAGAGAAGGAATGGGTGCCTGCAATTGTCCAATATCCCTCTACACCGTACCTATCCATATACCTGTCCAAATGTCTCTTAAGTGTTGCACCACACATGCCATGCAACCGGATAGAGAGAGTCTCTGAGTCCTGAAGGATCGCTATCCCCTGAACAGCACGGTGGCGCAGCGGTAAAGTTGCTGCCTTCCAGCGCCAGAGACCCGGGTTCCATCCTGACTACTGGCGCTGTCTGCACGGAGTTTGTACGTTCTCCCCGTGACCTGCCTGGGTTTTCTCCAGGTGCTCCGGTTTCCTCCCACACTCCAAAGACGTGCAGGTTTGTCGGCTAATTGGCTTCGTTAAAATTGTAAATTGTCCTCCAGTGTGTGTAGGATAGTGTTAGTGTGTGGGGATCGCTGGGCGGCACGGACTCGGTGGGCCGAAGGGCTCGTTTCCGCGCTGTATCTCTAAACTGAACTAAATAGAAGCCACAATTGAGAAACAAGCAAGAGAATTCTCCCCCTCGGCCAGTCTTTATTGGATTCCTTTGGACACTTGATGTATTGAGAAATCAAACGGAGAATTATTATCTTTGGAAAGGCAGCAAACAAGAAAAAAGGCTAAATAATTAAAAGACCAATTTGCCGAACAATTTTTCTTCCCGCACTTCGAAATGACTGTCTAACTTCATTTAGTGAGAAAATCAATATCTCATTTACTTCATCAAATGCTCAATTCTTCAGATCTGGATCTAAATCTTAATTTATCGAGCACCTTTTATTACCTTGGAAAGCATGATAATCCATTAAATATAATTGACCTACTACAGTTCCCATATTTCTCATCTGAAAACACGGTGGACATTTTGTGCCCAGAAAGCTCTCAAAATGTCTGAAAATAACTGCAGATGCTGGTACAAATCGAAGGTATTTAATTCTCAAAATGCTGGAGTAACTCAGCGGGTCAGGCAGCATCTCAGGAGGGAAGGAATGGGTGACGTTTCGGGTCGAGATCCTTCTTCAGTATACACTGGAATTTAGAAGGACGAGGGGGGATCTTATTGAAACATATAAGATAATTAGGGGATTGGACACATTAGAGGCAGGAAACATGTTCCCAATGTTGGGGGAGTCCAGAACAAGGGGCCACAGTTTAAGAATAAGGGGTAGGCCATTTAGAACGGAGATGAGGAAGAACTTTTTCAGTCAGAGAGTGGTGAAGGGGTGGAATTCTCTGCCTCAGAAGGCAGTGGAGGCCAGATCGTTAGATGCTTTCAAGAGAGAGCTGGATAGAGCTCTTAAGGATAGCGGAGTGAGGGGGTATGGGGGAGAAGGCAGGAACGGGGTACTGATTGAGAGTGATCAGCCATGATCGCATTGAATGGCGATGCTGGCTCGAAGGGCTGAATGGCCTACTCCTGCACCTATTGTCTATTGTCTATTGACCCAAAACGTCACCCATTCCTTCTCTCCTGAGATGCTGCCTGACCTGCTGAGTTACTCCAGCATTTTGTGAAATAATGTCTAAAATGTCTGAATTTCACCCAGCCGAAAACTGATTGAGGGTCTTTTTTGTTTGTTGAGGAAACAATTAATGTTCAGAACACTGGGGGAAAAACTTTCATAAGTTTATGTTCATAGATTCTAGGAAAAGAATTAGGCCATTTGGCTCAAGTCTACTCTGCCATTCAATCATGGCTGATCTATTTTCCCTTCTCAACCCCATTCTCCTGCCTTCTCCCCATGACCCCCTGACACCCGTACTAATGAAGAATCTATCTATCTCTGCCTTAAAAATATCCACTGACTTGACCTCCACAGCCTTCTGTGGCAAAGAATTCCACAGATTCACCACCCTCTGGCTAAAGAAATTCCTCCTCATCTCCTTCCTAAAGGTACGTCATAAGTTCGTAAGTGATAGGAGTAGCATTAGGCCATTCGGCCCATCAAGTCCACTACGCCATTCAATCATGGCTGATCTAACTCTCCCACCTAACCCCGTTCTCCTGCCTTCTCCCCATAATCTCTGACACCTGTACTAATCGTTTTATTCTGAGGCTGTGCCCTCTGGTCCTAGACTCTCCCACCAGTGGAAACATCCTCTCCACTTCCACTCTACCCAGTCCTTTCACTATCTCTGCTTTCCTTCACGTTAGTGTCACAAGACATTTCACATCTAAAACCAGGGTAGGGGGAATCAAGAACCAGAGGACATAGGTTTAAGTGAGGGGGGGGGAAAGATTTAATAGGAACCTGAGAGTCAACATTTCTACTCAGAGGGTGGTGGGTGTATGGAACGAGCTGCCAGAGGAGACAGTTGAGGCAGATGCTATAACAGATATTTAAAAGATGTTTGGACAGGAACTTGGATAGGAAAGGTTTAGAGATATGAGCCAAAAGCATGCTGAGGAAAGTAGCGTAGATGGGGCATCTTGGTCAGCATGGATGAGTTGGATGATTGGGCCTATTTCCATGCTGTATATAGGGTTGCCAACTGTCCCTTATTTGACATCTCGTATTTTGGGCCATATTGGTTTGTCACTTAGGGACCGCCCTTGTCGCGCATTAGGCCGGGGGGGGGGGGCGCTGTAGGCCCGGACACTGTAGGCCCGGGGGGGCACTATAGGCCCGGACACTGTAGGCCCGGACACTGTAGGCCCGGGGGGGCGCTATAGGCCCGGACACTGTACGCCCGGACACTGTAGGCCCGGGGGGGCGCTATAGGCCCGGACACTGTAGGCCCGGACAGTGTAGGCTAACGGAGTGTGTTGGGGGAGCGGGGTCGAGTGTGTTCGCTTAACGGAGGTTGCGTAGCAGCCCGCCTCCCGGCCTGGGCGGCCGCCATTGGTGGAGCGGGAGCACGTGGCCGCTGGCTGGGTGAGGTCACGTGGGGCGCGGGGCGGTGACGTCTAAATTCCAGTGTATACAAGGCCAGTCTGAATGCATTCAAGAGAGAGCTAGATAGAGCTCTTAAGGATAGCGGAGTCAGGGGGTATGGGGAGAAGGCAGGAACGGGGTACTGATTGAGAATGATCAGCCATGATCACATTGAATGTCGGTGCTGGCTCGAAGGGCCGAATGGCCTCCTCCTGCACCTACTGTCTATTGTCTATTGGCAGTCTTTCCTCACATGACAGTCCCGCCATCCCGGGGATTAAACCTGGTGAACCTACGCTGCACTGCCTCAATAGCAAAGATGTCCTTCCTCATATTAGGAGACCAAAACTGCACACAATACCCTAGATGTGGTCCCACCAGGGCCCTGTACAACTGCAGAAGGACCTCTTTGCTCCTGTACTCAACTCCTCTCTTAATGAAGGCCAAACCATGCATCTTAGCACCAGCGATACGAATCTGAGGAAGGAGAGGAGAGATTCGCCCCTTACCTCTGGGTCATGATCTTGAAGGCATCCGCGAGGTAGCACTGGACGTTCTCCATCTGGAAGAGGTCCGCGTCGCAGATCTTGTCGTCCGTCCGCCCGTAGTTGGCGCTCTCGATCACGATGACGTCGCTCCCCGGGCAGCGCAGGTCGATGGGGTAGCCCTCGCACGACAGCTCACGGCGCACCAGGCCAAAGGGCAAGGCCGCTCGGCTGAAACCTGCCAGACACACAACGGGGGAACACCACGGTGAGGCGGGCTGGCGTCGGGCCTACAGGGGCCGGGGAAACACTGCGGTGAGGCAGGCCGGCCTACAGGGGCCAGGGGGAACACCACAGTGAGGCAGGCTGGAGTCGGGCCTACAGGGGCCAGGGGGAACACCACAGTGAGGCAGGCCGGCCTACAGGGGCCAGGGGGAACACCACAGTGAGGTGGGCTGGAGTCGGGCCTACAGGGGCCGGGGAAACACAACAGTGAGGTGGGCTGGAGTTGGGCCTACAGGTGCCAGGGGGAACACCACGGTGAGGCAGGCTGGAGTCGGGCCTACAGGGGCCGGGGAAACACAACAGTGAGGCAGGCTGGAGTCGGGCCTACAGGGGCCAGGGGGAACACCACAGTGAGGCAGGCCGGCCTACAGGGGCCGGGGAAACACAACAGTGAGGCAGGCTGGAGTCGGGCCTACAGGGGCCAGGGGGAACACCACAGTGAGGCAGGCTGGAGTCGGGCCTACAGGGGCCAGGGAGAACACCACGGTGAGGCAGGCCGGCCTACAGGGGCCAGGGGAAACACCACAGTGAGGCAGGCTGGCATCGGGCCTACAGGTGCCAGGGGTGAGGCAGGCTGGGGTCGGGCCGACAGGGACCAGGGGAAACACCGCAGTGAGGCGGGCTGGCGTCCGGGCCTACAGGGGCCAGGGGGAACACCACAGTGAGGCGGGCTGGCGTCCGGGCATACAGGGGCCAGGGGGAACACCACAGTGAGATAGGCTGGAGTCGGGCCTACAGGGGCCGGGGAAACACTGTGGTGAGGCAGGCCGGCCTACAGGGGCCAGGGGAAACACCACAGTGAGGCGGGCTGGCGTCGGGCCTACAGGTGCCAGGGGTGAGGCAGGCTGGGGTCGGGCCGACAGGGGCCAGAGGGAACACCGCAGTGAGGTGGGCTGGCATCGGGCCTACAGGGGCCAGGGGAAACACCACAGTGAGGTGGGCTGGAGTCAGGCCTACAGGGGCCAGGGGAAACACCACAGTGAGGTGGGCTGGAGTCGGGCCTACAGGGGCCAGGGGGAACACCACAGTGAGGCGTGCTGGCATCGGGCCTACAGGTGCCAGAGGTGAGGTAGGCTGGAGTCGGGCCGACAGGGGCCAGGGGGAACAGCACGGTGAGGCGGGCTGGCGTCCGGGCCGACAGGGGCCAGGTGGAACAGCGCGGTGAGGTAGGCTGGAGTCGGGCCGACAGGGGTCAGGTGGAACACCACAGTGAGGTAGGCTGGAGTCGGGCCTACAGGGGCCAGGGGGAACACCACAGTGAGGCAGGCTGGAGTCGGGCCTACAGGGGCCAGGGGGAACAGCGCTGGAGTAGCCCAGCGGGCAGCATCTCTGGAGAGAAGGAATGGGTCGAGACCCTTCTTCAGAGAAGACCCTTTTCGAAGAAGGGTCTCGACCCGAAACGTCACCCATTCCTTCTCTCCAGAGATGCTGCCTGACCCGCTGAGTTACTCCAGCATTTTGTGTCTTCCTTTGGTTTTAACCAGCATCTACAGGTATTTTCCTGCAGAATGAATAGATCAGGATTAGAGTCGAGTATTTTATTGTCCCAGATTGAACATCTTACTTGCAGCAGCACAACAGAATATGCAGAGTACACGCTAAACAATATAATAAATGAAAACAATGTTCAGTGATTGTGCATATATATAGTGTAAGAAAATAACTGCAGATGCTGGTACAGATCCAGGTGAGACAGAGGTTCACCTGCACCTCCTCCAACCTCATCTATTGCATCCGCTGCTCTAGATGTCAACTTCTCTACATCGGCGAAACCAAACGCAGGCTCGGCGATCGTTTCGCTCAACACCTCCGCTCAGTCCGCCTTAACCAACCTGATCTCCCGGTGGCTGAGCACTTTAACTCCCCCTCCCACTCCCTTTCTGTCATGGGCCTCCTCCAGTGCCATAGTGAGACCCACCGGAAATTGGAGGAACAGCACCTCATATTTCGCCTGGGCAGCTTGCAGCCCAGCGGTATGAACATTGACTTCTCCAAGTTTAGATAGTTCTTCTGTCCCTCTCTTCCCCTCCTCCTTCCCAGATCTCCCTCTATCTTCCTGTCTCCACCTATATCCTTCCTTTGTCCCGCCCCCCTGACATCAGTCTGAAGAAGGGTCTCGACCCGAAACGTCACCCATTCCTTCTCTCCTGAGATGCTGCCTGACCCGCTGAGTTACTCCAGCATTTTCTGAAATATATATATTTATATATACACACACACACATGTATATATATATATATATATATATATATATATATATATACCCACACACATATACATACATATACACACACACACACATACATTTATATATATAGATATATATGTATATTTTTTAAAATATATATATATATACACACACACATAAACATACATATACACACACACACACATATACATACATATACACACACACACATATACATACATATACACACACACACATATACATACATATACACACACACACATATATATATATATATACATAAATATATATCTATATATAAACACACACACATATACATACATATACACACACACACACACACATATATATATATATACATAAATATATATATATTTATAAACACACACACATAAACGCACACACACCTGTACACATAAAAAAACAAATAAATAGTAAAAGACAAAGATAGATTAGATGTGTAGGAAGCAACTGCCGATGCTGGTTTAAACTGAAGATTGACACAAAATGCTGGAGTAAGGCAGCATCTCTGGAGAGAAGGAATGGGAGACGTTTCGGGTAGATTAGATCATGAGTAGATCATCTCTTCAAATCTAGAAAGTGCATCTCCACATTTGTGCGTCCGTGATGTTGAGATGCCTGCAGCTCGTTAGTTCCTGGCACGTGATTCCACAGCGCTAATTGGATGTAACACGATATATATGTGTATTAGTTAACGCTGTTCGTACCATGCGCGCCAATAGCCAATAGCCAATAGACAATAGACAATAAGTGCAGGAGGAGGTCATTCGGCCCTTCGAGCCAACACCGCCATTCAATGTGATCATGGCTGATCATTCTCAATCAGTACCCCGTTCCTGCTTTCTCCCCATACCCCCTGACTCCGCTATCCTTAAGAGCTCTATCTAGCTCTCTCTTGAATGCATTCAGAGAATTGGCCTCCACTGCCTTCTGAGGCAGAGAATTCCACAGATTCACAACTCTCTGACTGAAAACGTTTTTCCTCATCTCAGTTCTAAATGGCCGACCCCTTATTCTTAAACTGTGGCCCCTAGTTCTGGACTCCCCCAAATCGGCAATAATGCGATTTCGATCGGGAACTGGACAACCACCGAAAAGCCACTTTGGAAGTTGACAAGCAGAAAAAAAAGCTGCATTGGGAAGGGGAAACAGTCCTGGGGGAGAAAAAAAATGCCCATGTAATCTCCCTGCAGTAATCAGACACCAAGTTCTTTTGTCAGCTTCACTGCAGGTGGTCATGGGGAATAAAAAGTCATCACTTCCACTGACACTTGTAGAATGATACGCGGTTAAACATTCGGCCTTTAGTATTTTTAGCTTGCAGAAACAAAAATAAAGTTACAGCTATGAAAACATAGCTGAAAATCTTGTGGGAAAAAGTAGTTTGTTATTGTGAGGCTGAAACTCCCTACCCCCTAACCCCCTTGTTCCCTATTGGTACAATTGTTTTTATAAAGATGTTTTCGGTAACACAAGATTTATTAGGAATAAACTATCGGGATTCAGCAAAGATAAAGTGCCCAAAACATTGAGAAAGGGGTCTCCTTATTTAGTTATTAACCAGGTGCCATCGGGAGATGAGATAAGGTCACACTGGATATAAGAATGAGCAAAAATGTTCCCAATGGTGGGGGGAGTCCAGAACCAGGGGCCACACAATCTACGAATAAAGGGGAGGCCATTTAGATTTCGATTTTTAGATTTAGAGATACAGCGCGGAAACAGGCCCTTCAGCCCACCGAGTCCGCGCCGCCCAGCGATCCCCGCCCATTAACACTGCCCTACACCCACTAGGGACAATTTTTACATTTACCCAGTCAATTAACCTACATACCTGTACGTCTTTGGAGCTTAAAACTGAGGTGAGAAAAAAGCTTTTTCACCCAGAGAGTTGTGAATCTGTGGAATTCTCTGCCACAGAGGGCAGTGGAGGTCAATTCGCTGGATGAATTTAAAAGAGAGTTAGATAGAGCTCTAGGGGCTAGCGGAATCAAGGGATACGGGGAGAAGGCAGGCACGGGTTACTGATTGTGGATGATCAGCCATGGTCACAATGAATGGCGGTACTGGCACGAAGGGCCAAATGGACTCCTCCTGCATCCATTTTCTATGTTTCTATGTTTCTAATTCACAAGGAGTTTTTGGAGATACAACAAGAAAACAGGCCCATCGGACCGACCACCAAATCCATGTCGACCATCGATGCAACACCTGTTCCTTTACCTCCCCTCTCGACTCCATCCAAGGACCCAGACAGTCTTTCCAGGTGAGGCAGAGGTTCACCTGCACCTCCTCCAACCTCATCTATTGCATCCGCTGTTCCAGGTGTCAACTTCTCTACATCGGCGAAACCAAACGCAGGCTCGGCGATCGTTTCGCTCAACACCTTCGCTCAAGTCCGTCTCAACCAACCTAATCTCCCGGTGGCTCAGCACTTCAACTCCCCCTCCCACTCCCAGTCTGACCTTTCTGTCCTGGGCCTCCTCCATTGTCAGAGTGAGGCCCAGCACAAATTGGAGGAACAGCACCTCATATTTCGCTCGGGTGGCTTACACCCCAGCGGTATGAACATTGACTTCTCTAACTTCAGATAGTCCCTGCTTTCCCTCCCTATCCATCCCCTCACCCTTCCCAGTTCTCCCACCAGTCTTCCTGACTCCGACTATCTTTGTCCCGCCCCCTCCCCTGACATCAGTCTGAAGAAGGGTCTCGACCCGAAACGTCACCCATTCCTTCTCTCCAGAGATGCTGCCTGACCCGCTGAGTTACTCCAGCATTTTGTGTCTACCTTCGATTCAAACCAGCATCTGCAGTTTTTTTTCCTACTGCTCACACTCGTTCTATGTTATCCCACTTTTGCATCATCTCTACAACACCAGGGACAATTAGCCTGCGATTCCAGGGAGAATGTACAAACTCCACACAGAGAGCACCCGACGGAATTTTAGGTCCTCAGGTTACAAGCACCAGACTTGGAGAGATAATCTTACATGTTAGTGAGTCCCGTAAGATGAATCAATTCAGTTAGGTCATGATGCAGCTTTATAGGACTTTGGTTAGGCTGCGCTTGGAGCATTGCGTGCAGTAGTGGGGCCCTCTTGCAGGAAGGGTGTCGGGGGATTTGTAAAGGGCACAGATGAGGCTCACCAGAACGATGCCTGGATTAGCGAGATTTCCATTGTACCCTGCACTTCACTGTACTGCATATGAGAATCAACTCAGAAACAAAAACACCCCACAGAGTGCTGGAGTAACTCAGCGGGTCTGGCAGCAACTCTGGAGAACATGGATAGGTGACGTTTCACAGAGTGCTGGAGTAACTCAGCGGGTCAGGCAGCATCTCTGGAGAACATGGATAGGTGACGTTTCACAGAGTGCTGGAGTAACTCAGCGGGTCAGGCAGGATCTCTGGAGAACATGGATAGGTGACGTTTCACAGAGTGCTGGAGTAACTCAACGGGTCAGGCAGCATCTCTGGAGAACATGGATCGGTGACGTTTCGGGGGGGGGGACACTTCTTCAGCCTGAAGGAGGGTCCCGACCTGAAACGTCATTAGAGATCCCGCCTGCCCCCGCTGAGTTACTCCAGCATTTTGTGTCTTTTTTTTGAAAACCACCGTTTCGTACTGCCTGCTGTTCCTCGTGCCCACTAAGGACTGGCGATGTTTCGGGCCGGGACTCTTCTCCAGACTTTGTCTTTGTGCCTTTTGGCAAGTAAACACAATTTGCCAGGAGATGGGATGATAAAGAGTTCAAATCCCACACTGAGTTAATTAAGTTAATTAAGTAAATTCCGTAATTAAGAAGATAGGATGAACAGCCGCTGCCATGAATTAGTCATGTCAGTGTAAACCTCACTCATCCCCGGCAGACATAAACATGCCTTGCTGGCACAGTGTAAGTGTGACACCTCACGATGTCCTTATAGACAACAGACAATAGGTGCAGGAGGAGGCCATTCGGCCCTTCGAGCCAGCACCGCCATTCAATGTGATCATGGCTGATCATTCTCAATCAGTACCCCGTTCCTGCCTTCTCCCATACCCCCCTGACTCCGCTATCCTTAACAGCTCTATCTAGCTCTCTCTTGAATGCATTCAGAGAATTGGCCTCCACTGCCTTCTGAGGCAGAAAATTCCACAGATTCACAACATTCTGACTGAAAAAGTTATTCCTCATCTCAGTTCTAAATGGCCTACCCCTTATTCTTAAACTGTGGCCCCTTGTTCTGGACTCCCCCAACATTGGGAACATGTTTATCTCCCACCAGCCTTAGTTTAGTTTAGTTTAGTTTAGTTTAGTTTAGAGATACAGCGCGGAAACAGGCCCTTCGGCCCACTTGGTCCGCGCCGACCAGCGATCCCTGCACACTAACACTATCCTACACCCACTAGGGACAATTTTTACATTTACCAAGCCAATTAACCTACAAACCTGCACGTCTTTGGAGTGCGGGAGGAAACCGAAGATCTCAGAGAAAACCCACGCAGGTCACGGGGAGAACGTACAAACTCCGTACAGACGGCGCCCGTAGTCGGGATGGAACCCGGGTCTCCGGCGCTGCATTCGCTGTAAGGCAGCAACACATGCACAGAATGGGCCGGAGGGCAAAATGATCAGGGTGCAGCCACAAGTAAAAACTACCAGAGACGAGAACAACATGGTTGGAAGATAATCTGTGGGTGGTAGTGTGGGAACAATGTTACTGCACTGCCCCAAAGCAAACAGTACTAATGAAGATATAGACACAAAAATGCTGCAGTACACACATACACACTCTGAACTTTTTATATACCTATACACATATATGTATGCACGCACACATGCACACACAAACATACACACACACGCACATGCACACATGCACAAACATATACACACACACATGCACACACACACGCACATGCACACACACACATGCACACACGCACAAACATATACACACACACATGCACACACACAAACATGCACACACACACACGCACACATACATACACATATATATATATATATATATATATATATATATATATATATTTATATATATAATTGGCTTTGGTAAATTGCCCCTAGTGTGCAGTGCACAGGGTGATCGCTAGTCAGCGTGGACTCGGTGGGCTGACAGGCCTGTATCTACGCTGTATATCCAAACTAAACTAAAGTAAAATAAAAGAGAAATGAAAGGGAAACGTGACCACACATGCACAGAATGGGCCGGAGGGCAAAATGATCAGGGTGCAGCCACAAGTAAAAACTACCAGAGACGAGAACAACATGGTTGGAAGATAATCTGTGGGTGGTAGTGTGGGAACAATGTTACTGCACTGCCCCAGAGCAAACAGTACTACTGAAGATATAGACACAAAAATGCTGGAGTAACTCAGCAGGTCAGGCAGCATCTCTGGAGGGAAGGAATGGGTGAAGTTTTGGGTCGAGACCCTTCTTCAGAAGATCACAAGAACAATAAAGCGACACATTCGCTGTAAGGCGGCAACTCTACCGCTGCGCCACCGTGACCGCCCTTCATGGTAGCGCATCAGTTCCAATGTCCGCAATGGGGTTGAGGTGAATCGGACAGTGCCCTGGCTTATGGAAGGGCCGTTCAGAAGCCTGATAACAGAGGCGCAGAAGCTGTTCCTGAGTCTGGTGGTGCGCGCTTTCAAGTTTCTGTACCATCTGCCGGACGGGAGAGGGGAGAGGGAGGAATGACCAGGGTGGGACAAGTCTTTGATGATGTCGGCTGCATTTCCGAGGCAGCGCGAAGTGTAGATGGAGTTGATGGTGGGGAGTCTGGTCTGTGTGAATGATGGGGTTACATCCACAACTCTCGGCAATTCCTTGCGGTCTCGGTTGCATGATGTTTCCGGTTTTCCTTACGGTAGAGTTGCTGCCTCACAGCGCCAGAGACCCGGGTTCGATCCTGACTACGGGTGCTGTCTATAAGGAGTTTGTACGTTCTCCCCGTGACCTGCGTGGGTTTTCTCTGGGTGCTCCGATTAACACTCACACTCCAAACTTTGTAGGTTAATTGTTAAATAGTAAATTGTCCCTAGTGTGTGTAGGATGCTGCTAGTGTGTGGGATCGCTGGTTGGCGTGGACTCAGTGGGCTGAAGGGCCTGTTTCCACACTGTAGTTAGTTTAGTTTAGTTTAGAGATACAGTGCAGAAATAGGCCCTTCGGCCCATCGAGTCTGCGCCGACCAGCAATCCCCGCACACTAACACTATCCCACACACATACACTAGGGACAATTTACACATACACCAAGCCAATTAACCTACAATCCTGTACGTCTTTGGAGTGTGGGAGGAAACCGAAGATCTCGGGGCAAACCCACGCGGGTCACGGGGAGAACGTGCAAACTCCGTACAGACGGCACCCGTAGTCGGGATGGAACCCGGGTCTCAGGCGCTGCATTCGCTGTAAGGCAGCAACTCTACCGCTGCACCACCGTGACCGCCCGTGTATCTAAAACTAAAACTTAAAAACTAAACAGTAAACAGCAACTACTCAGATTTTCTTCCCCTGACACGCTAAACATTGTGTGGCAGGGAGGAGGAACAAGCACAAGATGCTGGAGTAACTCAGCGGGTCAGGCAGCATCTCTGGAGTAAAGGAATAGGTGATGTTTCCGGTTGCTTTCAAGAGAGAGCTAGGTAGAGCTCATAAGGATAGCGGAGTCAGGGGGTATGGGGAGAAAGGCAGGAACGGGGTACTGATTGAGAATGATCAGCCATGATAACATTAAATGGCGGTGCTGGCTCGATGGGCCGAACGGCCTACTCCTGCACCTATAGTCTATTGTCTAGTGTCTATTGAAACCCTTCTTCAGACTTCAGAAGGGTCTCGACCCAAAACGTCACCTATTCCTTTTCTCCAGAGAGTCATATTCATTGAGTCGTAGAGTGATACAGTATGGAAACAGGCCCTTCGGCCCAACTCGCCCACACCGGCCAACAATGTCCCAGCTACACTAATCCCACTTGCCTGCGCTTGGTCCATATCACTCCAAACCTGTCCTATCCATGTACCTGTCCAACGGTTTCTTAAACGATGGGATAGTCCCAGCCTCAACTACCTCCTCTGGCAGCTTGTTCCATACACCCACCACCCTCTGTGTGGAAAAGCTACCCCTCTTAAATTGATTTAATAGGATTCCTATTAAATCTTTTCTCCTTCACCTTGAACCTATGTCCTCTGGTCCTCGATTCCCCTACTCTGGGCAAGAGACTCTGTGCGTCTACCCGATCTATTCCTCGCGTGATTTTGTACACCTCTATAAGATCTCCCCTCATCCTCCTGTGCTCCATGGAATAGAGTCCCAGGCTGCTCAACCTCTCCCTGTAGCTCACACCCTCCAGTCTTGGCACTGGAGATGTTGCCTGTCCCACTGAGTTACTCCAGCACTTTGTGTCTATCTTCGGTTGAAACCAGCACCTGCAGTTCCTCCCTACACAGGAGGAATAAGCAGACAGGATGCAGAATGTGAACTTACAATTGAGAATCAATCTCAGAAAACAGAGCAGACTAGAGGAAAGGAGTGCCTTAAGCAATAAGACATTAAGGGAGCTTGGTGCGCTGATAATAAACTTAATATTATGAGCAGTAGGCCAAGTGTGGAAAGGTACAAACAATACTTGGGACCTGAAGGCAGGGTTTTAGTTTGTCCAAGACCTCACTTAGATTGCAATGCGTGTTGTGTGTAACCCATTACAATTAGAGCAAGCTCACTGGTAGCGCAAGCACAATGTCAGTGGACATTCCAGGCCAACATAGAAACGTAAAGAAACAGCGAAAACAGGTGCAGGAGGAGGCCATTCGGCCCTTCCAGCCAGCACCACCTTTCAATACGATCACGGCTGATCATCCAGAATCAGTACCCAGTTCCGGCTTTTTCCCCCCATATCCCTCGATTCCCTTAGCCCTAAGAACTACACAACCCAAGCAGTCAAAGAGAGTGGTGAATCTGTGGAATTCTCTGCTACAGAAGGTAGTTGAGGCCAGTTCATTGGCTATATTTAAGAGGGAGTTAGATGTGGCCCTTGTGGCTAAAGGGATCAGTGGGTATGGAGAGAAGGCAGGTACGGGATACTGAGTTGGATGATCAGCCATGATCATATTGAATGGCGGTGCGTACAGGCTCGAAGGGCCGAATGGCCTACTCCTGCACCTATTTTCTATGTCTATGTTTCTAAAGCTGGTGGAATTTCAGAGCTCCCTTTGCTTTGAGCAACATTCAAATGATCCTGGATCGAAGATGGCGCCCAAAAACGCCTTTGAAGGGCGGCACGGTGGCGCAGCGGTAGAGTTGCTGCCTCACAGCGCCAGAGACCCGGGTTCAATCCTGACCTCGGGTGATCCCTGTACGGAGTTTGTACGTTCTCCCCGTGACCTGCGTGGGTTTTCTCCGGGTGCTCCGGTTTCCTCCCACACTCCAAAGACGTGCAGGTTTGTAGGTTAACTGGCTTGGTACAAGTGTAAACTGTCCGTAGTGTGTGTAGGATAGTGTTAATGTGCGGGGATCGCTGGTCGGCATGGATTCAGTGGGAAGAAGGACGTATCTCTAAAGTCTAAAACCAGACAACTCTTTGCGTGTTGGACCCAGAAGCGAATTATTAAAACCGCTCCACTCTTTTATCCAGAATCAGTACCCCGTTCCTGCTTTCACCCCATATCCCTTGGCCCTACAAGCTCTATCTAACTCTCTCTTGAAAACATCCAGTGAATCGGCCTCCACTGCCCTCTGTGGCAGAGAATTCCACAGATTCACAATTCTCTGGGTGAAAAAGTTTTTCCTCGTCTCAGTCCAAAACGGCCTCCAACTTATTCTTAAACTGTGTGACTGACCCCTGGTTCTGGACTTCCCCCAAAATCGGGAACATTTTTCCTGCATTAAGCCTGTCCACATCCCCGGTACTAAGGACCCAGTTAATATCCCGAAGATAAACACAAAAAGCTGGAGTAACTCAGCGGATCAGGCAGCATCTCTGGAGCAAAAGAAAGAGGCGACATTTCAGCTCGAGACCCTTCTTCAGACTGAGAGTCAGGGGAAGGGAAACGAGAGGTATAGATTTAGATTTAGAGATACAGCGCAGAAACAGGCCCCTGGTTCTGGACTTCCCCAACATCGGGAACAATCTTCCCGCATCCAGCCTCTCCAACCCCTTAAGAATTTGGAACGTTTCCATAAGATCCCCCCTCAGTCTTCTAATGTTGACGCATCTGGATATTCCAGCAGGTGACAAAGTCACGGGATGCAAGGAACTGCAGATTCCAAAGGTAGATACAAAAAGGCACAATCTCTGGAGAGAAGGAATAGGGTCAAGACTCGAGCCAATTCCTTCTCTCCACAGGTGCTGCCTGTCCCCGCAAGAGTTACTCCAGCTTTTTGGCGTCTACCTTTGGCGACGAGTCGCGGCTGTGAAGACAGAGCCGAGACTGCTCAACATTTCCCTCGGGCCCTCCCTCCCTCCCTCGGCTGCTGTGGTGCGGATTAGGCTTACAGGGGAGAGACCTGCTGGCGGTTTACAAGATCGTAAAGGCAACTTGTATTGAGGCAAACTACCGAGGGTTGTTTTTTTAAAAATTGCTGTGTCAGAGGGCTCAGGTTTGCTTCTATAAAAGTGTAAGCACATATGAAACAGGAGCAGGCTTTGGCGAAACAGCCCCCCTCCTCCACCAATCTGCTTTGCAAGTCCTTGAGATGCCAGCTGATGAGATCTGGAGCTCAGTTCCACGTTCATTAAATTTAATAAATACAGCACGGAAACAGGCCCTGCCACTGCATCGAAGATCCATGTTGTGTAAGGTTATTGCGTTCAGTTCTGGGCACCATGTTGTAGAAGAGATGGAAAGGGTACAGAGAGAATTTACGAGGATGTTGCCAGGACTAAAGGGTGTGAGCTATCGGGAGAGGTTGAGCAGGCTGGGACTCTATTCCGTGGAGCGCAGGAGGATGAGGGGCGATCTTAGAGAGGTGCACAAAATCACGAGAGGAATAGATCGGGTAGACGCACAGAGTCTCTTGCCCAGAGGTGGGGAATCGAGGACCAGAGGACATAGGTTCGAGGTGAATCGGGATCCGAGGGGTAACTTTTTCACACAAAGGCTGGTGGGATGTATGTAACGAGTTGCCGGAGGGGGTCGTTGACGCAGGGACTATCCCAACTTTTAAGAAACAGTTAGGCAGGTACATGGATAGGACGGGTTTAGAGGGATATAAGAGCCAAACGCGGGCAGGTGGGACAAGTGCGCTATATCTCTAAAGTCTAATGCGTGCTGGACCCAGAAGCCGACTATTGAAACCGCTCCCCTCTTTTAAACCTCTGCTCCAACAACAGTATTTCTTACGTTCACTATGCTCGTAGTTTAGTTTAGTTTAGAGATACAGCGCGGAAACAGGCCCTTCGGCCCACCGGGTCCGTGCCGAATGGCGATCCCCGCACACTAACACTATCCTACACACATTAAGGACAATTTTTTTACATCTATACCAAGCCAATTAACCTACAAACCTGTAAGTCTTTGGAGTGCGGGAGGAAACCGTAGATCTCGGAGAAAACCCACGCAGGTCACGGGGAGAACAGAACATACAAACTCCGTACAGACGGAGCCCGTAGTCGGGATGGAACCCAGGTCTCCGGCGCTGCATTCGCTGTAAGGCGGCAACTCTACCGCTGCGCCACCGTGACCGCCCATTAATCTCTTCTTAATCTCCTCTCAGATCTGTCGATCAGGCAACTGAATCGTTCTATCACCAACTAGAGAGAGGACCTGTGCCACCATCTCTATCATTGGAGATCTATGGACTCCCTTACATGGGACTCTACTGGACTTCACCTTGCACTAAACGTTGTTCCCTTTCTCCTGCATCTGTGCACTGCTGACAGCTCGATTGTCACCATGTGCTGGCTTTCCGCTGACTGGTTAGCGCGCAACAAGAAGCCTTTCACTGTACCTCGGCACGAGTGACAATAAACTAAACTTGTGAGAGAAGACCTGGTCAGAAACTAGCTTCAGTAAGTGGAAATGAAGAACTTTGATTAGTGCGGGTGTCAGGGGTTATGGGGAGAAGGCAGGAGAATAGGGTTAGGAGGGAGAGATAGATCAGCCATGATTGAATGGCGGAGTAGACTTGTCGGGTCGAACGGCCTAATTTTGCTCCTATCACTTATGATCTTTTAGGAATTGTAGATGTTGGTTAATTAATACACAATAGGACACAGAGTGCTGGCGTAACACAGAGGGTCAGGCAGCATCTCTGAAGAACATGGATAGGTGACGTTTCACAGAGTGCTGGAGTAACTCAGCGGGTCAGGCAGCATCTCTGAAGAATGTAAACAGGCGACGTTTCGGGTCAGGACCATTTGGGCGGCACGTTGGCGCAGCGGTAGAGTTGCTGCCTTACAGCAAATGCAGCGCCGGAGACCCGGGTTCGATCCCGACTACGGGCGCCGTCTGTACGGAGTTTGCACGTTTTCTCCCCGTGACCTGCGTGGGTTTTCTCCGAGATCTCCGGTTTCCTCCCACACACCAAAGACGTGCAGGTTTGTAGGTTAGTTGGCTGGGCAAATGTAAAAATTGTCCCTAGTGGGTGTAGGATAGTGTTAGTGTGCGGGGATCGCTGGTCGGCGCGGACCCAGTGGGCCGAAAGGCCCTGTTTCCGCGCTGAATCACTAAAACTAAACGAAACTACGTCCACTCCGCCGTTCAATCATGGCTGATCTATCTCTCCCTCCTAACCCCATTCTCCTGCCTTCGCCCCATAACCCCTGACACCCGCACTAATCAAGAATCTATCTATCTCTGCCTTAAATATATCCACTGACTTGGCCTCGACAGCCGTCTGTGGCAAAGAATTCCACAGATTCACCGCCCTCTGACTAAAGAAATTCCTCCTCATCTCCTTGCTGAAGGAACGCCCTTGAATTCTTCGTGCTGTCACGGGGAGAGCGTACAAACTCCGTACGGACAGCGCCCGCGGTCGGGATGGAACCCGGGTCTCTGGCGCTGTGAGGCAGCAACTCTACCGCTGTGCCACCGTGCCGACCAACTGGATCTGAACTAACTGCAGGGAGATAAGGGTTTTTTAGATTGTTTTTAGATTTAGAGATACAGCGCGGAAACAGGCCCCTCGGCCCACCGAGTCCGCGCCGCCCAGCGATCCCCGCACATTAACACTATCTTACACACACTAGGGACAATTTTTTTACAGATTACCCAGTCAATTAACCTACAAACCTGTACGTCTTTGGAGTGTGGGAGGAAACCGAAGATCTCGGAGAAAACCCACGCAGGTCACGGGGAGAACGTACAAACTCCGTACAGACGGCGCCCCTAGTCAGGATCGAACCTGAGTCTCCGGCGCTGCATTCGCTGTAAGGCAGCAGCTCTACCGCTGCACCACAGTTGGTCTTGGCATCATGAACAGCTCAGGCATTTTAAGGCAAAGTGCCTGTTCCTGTGCTGTTCTGTTCTTTGTTTTACTATGTACTTTGGGTTGCAATGTCACGGTCCGGTTACCTCGTATAACTGAACATTTATCGTGTGATTATTTGTGGTGTCCTCGGGTTTAATGTGCCTGTAAAGCTGCAGCAAAGGAAGAATTTTATTATTCCGGACCTGGTTCAGATGACAATTAAAACACTTTAGACTCTCTGAGGTTGGTGAGATTACTTGCCAGGGCTGCCAATTAATCTCCGTCTATAATTAACCCGGTGGGCGCAGCGGTAGAGTTGCCACCTCACAGCGCCAGAGACCTGGGTTCTATCCTGATCTTCAGTTTCCTCCCACACTCCAAAGACATGTACAGGGTTTGTAGGTTGATCGGTTTGGTATAAGTGTAAATTGCCCCTAGTGTATGTGTAGGGTAGTGTTAGTGTGTGGGGATCGTTGGTCAGTGCGGACCCGGCGGGCCGAAGGGCCCGGTTGCTACTCTGTACCTCTAAAACTAAAAACTAAAACAGCCAAGCCCACACAATGGTGGTCACGGTGGCGCAGCGGTAGAGTTGCTGCCTCACAGCGCCGGAGACCTGAGTTCGATCCCGACTACGGGCGCCGTCTGTACGGAGTTTGTACGTTCTCCCCGTGAGCTGCGTGGGTTTTCTCCCAGATCTTCGGTTTCCTCCCACGCTCCAAAGACGTTAATTGGCTTGGTAAATGCAAAAATTGTCCCTAGTGTGCGTGTAGGTAGGGTAGTGTTAATGTGCGGGGATCGCTGGTCGGCGTGGACCCGGTGGGCCGAAGGGCCTGTTTCCGCGCTGTATCTCTAAACCAAACTAAACAATGCCGCAGCAGGGAAGGGCAAGGGAGACGGAGCGAGGAGAGGGGAGGGGAGCTGTGCCTGGGGTTGTTTTCTTGCAACCAGACCTTCCTGCACCAAGTATTCAGTGGGCAATGAGCGCTGTCAACACTGGCGTTTTTTTAATACTCAGACGCACAGCTCCAGCCATCTATGTTTACAGCTCCTGTGTGCATTGACCGTGTCCGTTCATGGTCTGTTGGTTAGAGAAAAACAAAAACACAAATCCCCTGCATTGATTTGGCCATTAGGGTTGGCAGGGCAGTCAGCATGTACAGAAGATGAAATATATCCCCCTGTAAAATGCCTGCGACTCTCCCTGGATCCATTCAAACTGTGTAGGGGAAAGAAAACTGCAGGCGCTGGTTTAAGCCGAAGGTGGTAGACACAAACTGCTGGAGTAACTCAACTCAGCGGGTCAGGCAGCATCTCGGGACAGAAGGAGGAACGACTGATGCCTTGCACAACTGTAACAAAACTTCCCAACATCTAGGGGTTGCCAACTATCTCACTCCCAAATACGGGGCAAGGTGACGTCACCGCCCCGCGTCCCACGTGACCTCACCCAGCCAGCGGCCAGGTGCTCCCGCTCCACCAATGGCGGCCGCCCTTGCCGGGAGGCGGTTGCTATGCAACCTCCGTAAGGCGGCGCCCAGGCCTCCGGGCCTACACTGTCCGGAGCTAAAATGTCGGAAACCTAGAGTGTCGGGATCTGCAGTGTCCGGGCCTACAGTGTCTGGGCCTACAGCGTCCGGGCCTACAGTGGCCCCCGGGCCTAATACGGGACAAGGGCGGTCCCGTACGGAACCAACCGGTTTGGCCCAAAATACGGGATGTACCGGCTAATACAGGACAGTTGGCAACCCTACCAACATCTCTACTCAATACCCTGACTGGTGAAGGCCAATGTACTGAAATCCAAAAGCCTTCTTGACCACCCGATCTACCTGTGATGCTACTTTCAAAAGACCTCGCAAGATTAACATTAGTTGGCCATCTCCAATTGACCTTGAACCGAGCGGCTTTAGACTTTTGGAGATACAGCGCGGAAACAGGCCCTTCGGCCCACCTAGTCCGCGCCGACCAGCGATCCCCGCACACTAACACTATCCTACACACACTAGGGACAATTTACACATACACCAAGCCAATTAGCCTACCAAGCTGTACTTCTTTGGAGTGTGGGAGGACTCCGAAGATCCCGGAGAAAACCCACGCAGGTCACGGGGAGAACGTACAAACTCCGTACAGACAGCGCCCGTAGTCGGGATCCAACCCGGGTGTAAGGCGGCAACTCTACCGCTGCGCCACAGGCAGCAAAGGCCTCTCCCTGTACCTCGGTACATGTGACAACGAACTAGAGGTACTAGCAGGAGTGGTGTGGGATCAAGGTGGGGCAGGTGGGACTGGTGTCTACGGGGCATGTTGGTCGGCGTGGGCAAGGTGGGCCGAAGGGGCCTGTTTCCCCAGCACGCTCTCTACGACTCTATGTCTCTGCAACTTATTCACAGGACCGCAGTGGAAGTCGGCAGGGCATGGTGTCACGATAAGCAAACACAATCCTAGTGTCAGTAACGCACTGCAACTCAGCAGTGCAGCCTGAGACGCTGGGTTTTATAAACGCTTAAAGGGGATGGCTAATTAACTCTAAATATCTCTGGACTAAACTAAACTAAACTAAACTAAACTAAATTGAAGGCGGAATGTTCCGTGCGCTCCTCTGCCCTGCTGAGACACAGTCGGGAAAGTAGTTCATTTTAGCTGAAATAATTATTCACAGCAGTCTTCAAATTCACTGAGCCCTTTTGGAAATGTCACAGATTATAGATTTTTTTTTTAGATTTAGATTTAGAGATACAGCGCAGAAACAGGCCCTTCGGCCCACCGAGTCGGCGCCGCCCAGCGATCCCCGCACACTAACACTATCCTACACACACACTAGGGACAATTTTTACATTTACCTAGCCAATTAACCTACAAGCCTGCACGTCTTTGGAGTGTGGGAGGAAACCGAAGATCTCGGAGAAAACCCACGCAGGTCACGGGGAGAACGTACAAACTCCGTACAGACGGCGCCCGTAGTCGGGATCGAACCTGAGTCTCCGGCGCTGCATTCGCTGTAAGGCAGCAAATCTGCCGCCGCGCCACCGTGCCGCCACAGCAGATATGGAGCTGGAAAGGGCTCGGCGGAGTAGCTCTGAGACTGCCGCTAGGCAGTTAGGCGAAGAATTAAAATCTCACAAGGTGCCAGAGAGAATGATCTCAGGAATGAGTAGGTTAACATATGATGAGGGTTTATCGGCACTGGGCCTGTACTCGCTGGAGTTTAGAAGAATGAGGGGGGGACCTCATTGAAACGTACAGAATAGTGAAAGGTCTGGATAGAGTGGATGTGGAGAGGATGTTTCCACTAGTGGGAGAGTCTAGGACTAGAGGGCACAGCCTCAGAATTAAAGGATGTTCTTTTAGGAAGGAGATGAGGAGGAATTGCATGCGTTACAGGGCGGTGAATCTGTGGAAATTCATTGCCACAGGAGGCTGTGGAGGCCGACAGTGGATATATTTAAGGCAGAGATAGATAGATTCATGATTAGTGCGGGTGTCAGGGGTTATGGGGAGAAGGCCGGAGAATGGGGTTGGGAGGGAGAGATAGATCAGCCATGATTGAATGGCGGCGTGGACATGATGGGCCGAATGGCCTAATTCTGCTCCTATCACTTATGACCTTATGATCTTATGAAGCCCAGATGATCAATGGTGGAACAATGTTCAGGGCGAGAGAGTGGAGGAGGGGAAAGGAGGGTGAGATACAGATGGAGAGAGGAGGTAGGAATGAGTCAAAACGGTGCAGAGAAAAATAGAGAGGGCGTGAGAGAGGGAGGGAGGGAGGGAGGGAAGAGAGACAACAAGCAGGAAGGAATGAGTGGATGAGGTATGGAGAGAAACATTTGGAGGGTGAGGGAGACAGGGAGGAAAGAGATAGCTCGAAGGTTGGAATGAGTAAAATTGGTACGGGAGAGGTGGAGGGAGGGAGGGGGAGAGGGAGGGACAGAGGGAGGGACAGAGGCCAGGGACAGATTCAAAGAGAGAGAGAGAGAGAGGGAGGGGGAGGGAGAGAGAGTGAGGGAGAGCGAGTGAGGGTGGGAGAAAGAGTGAGGGAGAGAGGGGGAGACAGAGTGAGGGAGGGAGAGTGAGGGAGGGAGAAAGAGGAAGGGAAAGAGGGAGAAAGATGGAGGGAGAGAGGGACAAAGATGGAGGGAGAGGGGAGAAAGATGGAGGGAGAGAGGGAGAAAGAGGGAGGGAGAGAGGGAAAAAGAGGGAGGGAGAGGGGAGAAAGAGGGAGGGAGAGAGGGAAAAAGAGGGAGGGAGAGGGGAGAAAGATGGAGGGAGAGAGGGAGGGAGAGAGGGACAAAGAGGGAGGGAGAGAGGGAGAAAGTGGGAGGGAGAGAGGGAGAGAGAGGGAGAGAGGGAGAAAGAGGGAGGGAGAGAGGGAGGAAGAGGGAGGGAGAGAGGGAGAAAGAGGGAGGGAGAGAGGAAGAGGGATGGAGAGAGGGAGAAAGTGGGATGGAGAGAGGGAGAGAGGGAGAAAGAGGGGGAGAGAGGGAGGAAGATGGAGGGAGAGAGAGGGAGGGATAGAGGGAGAAAGAGGGAGGGAGAGAGTGAGGGAGACAGAAAGGGAGACAGAGGGAGTGAGAAAGGGAGTGAGAGAGGGAGTGAGAGAGGGAGAGAGGGAGACAGAGGGGGAGACAGAGACAACTCCTCAAAGTTCAGTTCAGCTCAGTTCAGTTTATTATCAGGTGTACCGAGGTACAGTGAAAAGCTTCTGTTGCGTGCTAACCAGTCAGTGGAAAGACAACACACGATTACAATCGAGCCGTCCACAGTGTGCAGATACAGGATAAAGGGAATAACGTTTAGTGCAAGGTAAAGCCGGTAAAGTCCGATCAAAGACAGTCCGAGGGTCTCCAATGAGGTAGATGGTATTTTTCGGACTGCTCTGTAGTTGTGGGTGGGATGTGGTTCAGTCGCTAAATGTGCATGAAAATTTTGAGCGACTCTGGTGTGTGTCTGAAGAAGGGTCTCGACCAGAAACGTCACCCATTCCTTCTCTCCAGAGATGCTGCCTGACCCGCTGAGTTACTCCAGCACTTTGTGTCTACCTTCGGTTTAAACCAGCGCCTGCAGTTCCTTCCCGTACAGACTCATGTACGTTTACACGTTCTGTCTGGGACACGTGACAACAAAACGCTCCCGACTATTTCAGTGCCGTTGCGTTTAAGGCTCTCCTTATCTCGGTCACGGTGGGGGGGGGGGGGGAGATAAATCAGAGGCCTGAGGAATGACGCGCTGATAAAAACCGGGAGCATTGTTAGAGAGGACAGGAAGGAGAGCTGGCGAGGTGGGAACGTGTTGAAGGAGAGGTGACAGCTCAACTGTGGGATATAGCGCAGGCAGGCAGGCAGGCAGGCAGGTCATCAAGGTTAGACGGACACAAAATGCCGGAGTAACTCAGATGGGGGCTAGCAGAATCAAGGGGATATGGGGAGAAGGCAGGCACGGGTTACTGATTGTGGACGATCAGCCGTCTGTCGTATGTTGAAAGGCTGGGGCGATTGGGCTTGTATACACTGGAATTTAGAAGGATGAGGGGGGATCTTATTGAAACGTATAAGATAATTAGGGGATTGGACACATTAGAGGCAGGAAACATGTTCCCAATGTTGGGGGAGTCCAGAACAAGGGGCCACAGTTTTAAGAATAAGGGGTAGGCCATTTAGAACGGAGATGAGGAAGAACTTTTTCAGTCAGAGAGTGGTGAAGGTGTGGAATTCTCTGCCTCAGAAGGCAGTGGAGGCCAGTTCGTTGGATGCTTTCAAGAGAGAGCTGGATAGAGCTCTTAAGGATAGCGGAGTGAGGGGGTATGGGGAGAAGGCAGGAACGGGGTACTGATTGAGAGTGATCAGCCATGATCGCATTGAATGGCGGTGCTGGCTCGAAGGGCTGAATGGCCTACTCCTGCACCTATTGTCTATTGTCTATCACAATGAACGGCGGTGCTGGCTCGAAGGGCCGATTGGCCTCCTCCTGCACCTATTTTCTATGTTTCTATCTTAACCTTTTCACCCAGAGAGTTGTGAATTTGTGGAATTCCCCGGGATGGCGGGACTGTCATATCAGGAAAGATTGGAAAGACTGGGCTTGTGTTCACTGGAGTTTAGAAGGACGAGAGGGGATCTTATGGAGACGTATAAAATTATAAAAAGGACTAGGCAAGCCAGATGCAGGAAAAATGTTCCCAATGTTGGGGGAGTCCAGAACCAGGGGCCACACAGTCTAAGAATAAAGGGGAGGCCATTTAAAACTGAGGTGAGAAAAAAAAAAATCACCCAGAGAGTTGTGAATTTGTGGAATTCTCTGCCAGAGGGCAGTGGAGGCCAATTCACTGGATGGATTTAAAAGAGAGTTAGATAGAGCTCTAGGGGCTAGCGGAATCAAGGGATATGGGGAGAAGGCAGGCACGGGTTACTGATTGTGGATGGTCAGCCGTGATCACAGTGAATGGCGGCGCTGGTTCGAAGGGCCGAATGGCCTCCTCCTGCACCTATTTTCTATGTTTCTATGTTTCTATGGGTCAGGCAGCATCTCTGGAGAGAAGGAAAAGGTGATGTTACGGTCTTGTCTTGTCTGAGGAAGGGTCTCGGTGTGGACCATGTTGGCCTGCTGCGGAAACAGGCCCTTCGGCAGTAACAATGATAAAGGTGGGTGACAAATGGGTTACCTGGGTGGGGGGGTGGATGGGGAGAGAGAGTGAGTACCGCAGTTATTTGAAGTTAGAGAAATCAATACTCATATTAAAGTGAAGGCCACTGAAACGAGAGGAAGAAAGAGGTGTCCTTCACATCAGCCAACCTATGAAGTGAGACACAAAAATGCTGGAGAGGGGTCAGGGGTCTGGAGAAAATGAATAGGTGACGCTTCGATCTGTAGAAGGGGTCTCGACCCGAAACGTCGCCCGTTCCTTCCCTCCAGAGACGCTGCCTGACCCCGTTGAGTTACTCCGGAGATGTTGTGTCGATCTCCGTTGTAAAACCAGCATCTGCGGCTCCTTCCTACGCAGGTCATGGGAGCTCTCGTGGAACCCAGCCAGCTTTCCGCCAGCCCCCGGGAACGGCTCCATCCAACACCGCGAGGAGTCGCCGAGAGTCGCCGACGCAGTTGGGGGGAGTCCAGAACAAGGGGCCACAGTTTAAGAATAAGGGGTAGGCCATTTAGAACTGAGATGAGGAAAAACTTTTTCAGTCAGAGAGTTGTGAATCTGTGGAATTCTCTGCCTCAGAAGGCAGTGGAGGCCAATTCTCTGAATGCATTCAAGAGAGAGCTAGATAGAGCTCTTAAGGATAGCGGAGTCAGGGGGTATGGGGAGAAGGCAGGAACGGGGCACTGATTGAGAATGATCAGCCACGATCACATTGAATGGCGGTGCGTACAGGCTCGAAGGGCCGAATGGCCTCCTCCTGCACCTATTGTCTATTGTCTATTTTGGCGGTGTGGTGGCACAGCGGTAGAGTTGCTGCCTCACGGCGCCAGAGGCCCAGGTTCAATCCCGACTGCGGGCGCTGTCTGTACGCAGTTTGTACGTTCTCCCCGTGACCTGCGTGGGGTTTTCCCCGAGATCTTCGGTTACCTCCCACACTCTAAAGGTATGTACAGGTATGTAGGTTAATTGCCTTCAATAAAATTGTAAATTTTCCCTGGTGCATAGAGACATAGAAAATAGGCGAAGGAGGAGGTCATTCGGCCCTTCGAGCCAGCACCGCCATTCATTGTGATCATGGATGATCGTCCCCAATCAATACCCCGTGCCTGCCTTCTCCCCATATCCCTTGATTCCACTAGCCCCTAGAGCTCTATCTAACTCTCTCTTAAATCCATCCAGTGAATCGGCCTCCACTGCCCTCTGTGGCAGAGAATTCCACAAATTCACAACTCTCTGGGTGAAAAAGTTTTTTCTCACCTCAGTTTTAAATGGCCTCCCCTTTATTCTTAGACTGTGTGTGGCCCCTGGTTCTGGACTCCCCCAACATTGGGAACATGTTTCCTGCATCTAGCTTGTCCAGTCCTTATAAAATTTTATATGTTTCTATAAAATCCCCTCTCATCCTTCTAAACTCCAGTGAATACAAGCCTAGTCTTTCCAATCTTTCCTCATACGGCAGTCCCGCCAACCCGGGGATTAACCTTGTGAACCTACGCTGCACTGCCTCAATAGCAAGGATGTCCTTCCTCAAATTAGGTGGGTAGGATAGCGCTAGTGTCTGGGGTGATCGCTAGTCGGCACGGACTCAGTGGGCCAGAGACCAGGGTTCGATGCTGACCACGTGTGCTGTCTGTACGGAGTTTGTACGTTCTCCCACATTCGAAGCCAATGCTTGTGTAGGAGGGAACAGCAGATGCTGGTTTAAACCGCAGATAGACACAAAAAGCTGGAGTAACTCAGCGGGACAGGCAGCATCTCTGGAGAGAAGGAATGGTTGATGTTTTGAACTCGAGACCCTTCATCAGACCCAGCTTTTAGTGTCTTTCTTCAGGTTTATAGGTTCATTGGCTTTGGTAAAATTGTAAACTGTCCCTGGTGTGTGTAGGATGGTGGTCGGTGGTAGTAGGGATAGCAAGTCCTGTCTTGTCTGGTGTGGGTGGATAGAAACATAGAAACAAAGAAAATAGGTGCAGGAGGAGGTCGTTTGGCCCTTCGAGCCAGCACCGCCATTCATTGTGATCATGGCTGACGTTTTTTTATAGTTTAGAGATACAGCGCGGAAACAGGCCCTTTCGGCCCACCGGGTCCACGCCGACCAGCGATCCCCGCACACTAACACTATCCTACACACACTAGGGACAATTTTTACATTTACACCGAGCCAATTAACCTACAAACCTGCACGTCTTTGGAGTGTGGGAGACAACCGAAGATCTCGGAGGTCACGGGGAGAACGTACAAACTCCGTACAGACAGCACCCGTAGTCGGGATGGAACCCGGGTCTCCGGCGCTGCTTTTTCGCTGTAAGGCGGCAACTCTACCGCTGCGCCACCGTGCAGCCCCAATGTCTGCTGACACTGTGGGATGGAGCTGGGAAGCACAACGTTATGCGGAGGTGTTTGTCAACACCCATCACATATCAAGCCTCAGTGCGGACAGGGAGGAGGCCGGTGACAGGAAACAGGCCACGGAGATAAAGCCTTCCACTCAGCCGCCCCAGTCAGAGCCACTTCAGTTCCCTACAAAGACAGAAAGGTCATTCTCCTTAAGTGCGGAGAGATAACGGGCTTGCCAAATCCCCTGACTGGTTCCGATAGCGAGAGACATTCCAGCCACAGGCGCTCAAAATGGTGCCGCTGTGCCGCCCGTAAATGCTGCCCGCCCAATATCTCTGACTACAATGGCCACGGGAAGCCAACATGAGGTCATCAGGTCATATGTGACAGGAGCAGAATTAGGCCATTCGGCCCTTTAAGTCTGCTCCCCCATTCAATCATGGCTGATCTATCTCACCCTCCCTCCCCCCCCAATTCTCCCGCCTTCTCCACACAACCCCTGACACCCGTAATAATCAAGTCCTGGAGTCAAACAGCACGGAAACAGGCCCCTCGGCCCAACTTCCCCCATGCCGACCAACATGGAGACTGAAGAAGGGCTTCGACCCGAAACGTCACCCATTCCTGCTCTCCAGAGATGCTGCCTGTCTGTCCCCTGCTGAGTTACTCCGGCATTTTCCACAAATACATTTAGGCTGATTTGCTTAAAAAATCTACAGTGGAATTTGAAAGGGAATCGTTGCAGTGTGAAATTTTATTTAAAAAAATACAAAATGTAAATATGGAAGGGGGACAATTCATTGAAACGTACAGAATAGTGAAAGGCCTGGATTGAGTGGATGTGGAGATGTTTCCACTGGTGGGAGAGTCTAGGACTGGAGGTCAGAATTAAAGGACGATCCTTTATGAAGAGGATGAGGAGGAATTTCTTTAGTCAGAGGGCGGTGAATCTGTGGAATTCTTTGCCACAGGAGGCTGTGGAGGCCAAGTCAGTGGATATTTTTAAGGCAGAGATAGATAGGTTCTTCATTAGTAAGGGTGTCAGGGGTTATGGAGGTTATTGGCAGTGGAGGCCAATTCTCTGGATGCTTTCAAGAGAGAGTTAGGTAGAGCTCTTAATAATAGCAGAGTCAGGGGGTATGGGGAGAGGGCAGGAACGGTGTACTGATTGTGGATGATCAGCCATGATCACATTGAATGATCACATTGAATCACATGATCACCTATTGTTTATTGTCTATTGTCTATTGTTAAGGGGAGAAGGCAGGAGAATGGGGTTAGGAGGGAGAGATAGATAGAAACATAGAAAATAGGTGCAGGAGGAGGCCATTTGGCCCTTCGAGCCAGCACCGCCATTCACTGTGATCATGGCTGATCACCCACAATCAGTAACCCGTGCCTGCCTTCTCCCCATATCCCTTGATTGCACTAGCCCCTCGAGCTCTATCTCACTCTCTCTTAGATTAGCCATGATTGAATTGCGGGGTGGACATCGATGGGCCGAATGGCATTAAGTGAACATTTATAGCGCTGGGTTGCAAGCTTCCCGTCGGGAGAGCTGGCTTAAAGTTTTTCCGAAACGTGGGAGGTATCGCAAGTACAGACGTTGCATTAAAGCAAATTATTGTTAACATTTTTGCATTTCTAAGAAAATTTCGCAATGCAACAATTCCCTTTCAATTTCCTCTGTAGATTTTTTAAGCGTGTCAGCCGAAAAAATGTATTTGTAGACTTTCTCCGAAGAAGGATTTGAAGGGTATCTGCGCTGTGTTAGTACCTCAATGCAATGCCAAATGGTTCAATATCCCAACAATGGGGAAACACAATTTAAAGGATTACAGTATTTGAAAAAAAGCCTTTCACAGCTTTGTTTAGAAATAGTCGCCTTTCTTTGGAGTTTAGCTCATTGTCACTGGTTCCGAAGTCCAGTGCAAAGTTTTTGTTGCGTGCTACCCAGTCAGCGGAAAGACAATGCATGATTACAATCGAGCCGCTTACAGTGTACAGATACGCGACGAATGGAATAATGTGAACGGCGTTTAGTGCAAGATTGAGTCCAGTAAAGTCCGATCGGAGATCGGTTCCTGCTTCACCATGGAGACCATGGAGGATTGTTTCCAGACAGAAATAAGCCATTTGGCCCATCCAGCCCATGATGGCGGCACGGTGGCGCAGCGGTAGAGTTGCTGCCTCACAGCGCCAGAGACCCGGGTCCCATCCTGACTACGGGTGCTGTCTAGAGGGAGATGGTACAATCTCCTTGTAACCGCGTGGGCTTTCTCCGGGTGCTCCGGTTTCCTCCCACACTCCAAATACTACACCAGTCTCACCTGCCTGCGCCTGGCCCGTACCCCTCCAAACCTGTTCTATCCATGTATCACAAAACGCTGGAGTAACTCAACGGGTCAGGCAGCGTCTCTGGAGAGAAGGAATGGCTGACGTGTCGGGTCGAGACCCTTCTTCAGACTGATGTAACTATCCATGTTCCGGTCTAACTGTTTCTTAAAGATTGGGATAGTCCCAGTCTCAACTACCTCCTCCGGCAGCTCGTTCCATACACCCACCACACTCTGTGTGAAAAAGTTACCCCTCAGATTCCTATTAAATTCCCCCCATCCCCCCCCACCTTAAATCTATGTCCTCAATTCCCCTACTCTGGGCAAGACACTCTGTGTATCTACTCTGCCAGTGACCCGGGTTCAATCCTGACTACGGGTGCTGTCTGTATGGAAACGCCACCCATTCCTTCTCTCCAGAGATGCTGCCTGACCCGCTGAGTTACTCCGGCATTTTGTGATACCTTCGATTTGTACCAGCATCTGCAGTTATTTTCCTGCACAAAGCAAACATGGATAAAATGTAGTCGGGGACAGTCAGACTGGTGGGAGAATGGGAAGGGGGGGGGTGGGATGGAGAGAGAGGGGAAGCAAGGGTTACTTGAAGTTAGAGAAGTCAATACCACTGGGGGTGTAAGCTGCCCAAGCGAAATATGAGGTGTTGTTAATTGGCTCGGTGTAAATGTAACAATTGTCCGTGGTGTGTGTAGGATAGCGTTAGATTTAGATTTAGAGATACAGTACAGAAACAGGCCCTTCGGCCCACCGAGTCCGTGCCGCCCAGCGATCCCCGCACACTAACACTATCCTACACCCACTAGGGACAATTTTTACATTTGCCCAGCCAATTAACCTGCAAACCTGCACGTCTTTGGAGCGTGGGAGGAAACCGAAGATCTCGGAGAAAACCCACGCAGGTCACGGGGATGAACGTAGAAACTCTGTACTGTACAGTACAGCACCCGTGGTCAGGATCGAACCTGAGTCTCCGGCGCTGCATTCGCTGTAAGGCAGCAACTCTACCGCTGCGCTACCGTGCCGCCCTGTTAGTGTGCGGGGATCGCTGGTCGGCACGGCCTCGGTGGGCCGAAGGGCCTGTTTCCGCGCTGTATCTCTAAACTAAACCACACTGAAGGTGTTCAGCACAGACAGTGTGGGTTGAAGGGGGAGCTGCTGCACTGTACTGCTCTGTATTCTAAGTGGGAGTGAGGGGAAGGGAAGAAATGTCGAGAGACCGACGTTGCCAAGGTAGCAATTACTTTAAAAAACGGGTGTTGGAACAAAATGACACAGAGACAAATTTAAAATGGCAGATCAAAGCATCGTTACGGGAAGGGTGGCTAATCCTCACTTGCCGAGCACAATTGAACGCAAGGGAAGGAAAATCAAACAAACTGTGCAGATGCTGGAAATCTAACAAGCAGAGCATTTCTGGCAACTTGTGGCTGAACACATGGAAGACCGTTCCACCGTCCTTCAAACATTCACAGGTTCCGAGCAGCAGAGTTAGGACGTTCGGCCCATCGAGCCTACTCCACCATTCAATCATGGCCGACCCACCTTTCCCTCTCAACCGCATTCTCAATAGTCAATCAATAGTCAATTTATTTGTCACATACACATAAATGTGCAGTGAAATGAAAAATTACCCGTCTGCCTCTCCTGCCTTTTAGTTTAGACAATAGACAATAGGTGCAGGAGTAAGCCGTTCAGCCCTTCGAGCCAGCACCGCCATTCAATGCGATCATGGCTGATCACTCTCAATCAGTACCCCGTTCCTGCCTTCTCCCCATACCCCCTCACTCCGCTATCCTTAAGAGCTCTATCCAGCTCTCTCTTGAAAGCATCCAACGAACTGGCCTCCACTGCCTTCTGAGGCAGAGAATTCCACACCTTCACAACTCTCTGACTGAAAAAGTTCTTCCTCATCTCGGTTCTAAATGGCCTACCCCTTATTCTTAAACTGTGGCCCCTTGTTCTGGACTCCCCCAACATTGGGAACATGTTTCCTGCCTCTAATGTGTCCAATCCCCTAATTATCTTATATGTTTCAATTAGTTTAGAGACACAGCGCGGCGTGGAGAGACGGGTCGGCACGGCGACAGAGTTGCTGCCTGACAGCGAATGCAGCGCCGGAGACCCGGGTTCCATCCCGACCACGGGCGCTGTCTGTACGGAGTTTGTACGTTCTCCCCGTGGGTTTTCTCCGAGATCTTCGGTTTCCTCCCACACTCCAAAGACGTGCAGGTTTGTAGGTTAATTGGCTTGGTAGAACTGCAAATTGTCCCCAGTGTGTTTAGGGTAGTGTTAGACAATAGACAATAGGTGCAGGAGGAGGCCATTCGGCCATTCGAGCCAGCACCGCCATTCAATGCGATCATGGCTGATCACTCTCAAGCAGTACCCCGTTCCTGCCTTCTCCCCACACCCCTTGGTCCTTGATTATGCTGCTGGCCTTGCCGAGGCAGCGTGAGGTGTAGATGGCGTCGATGGAGGGGAGGTGATGGCAATGGAATTGATCAGAACTTCAAAAGCAACGTGGATAGTCACTTGTGAGAGTGTGGATCGCAGGGCTGTGCTGAAGGGACAGGACAGTGAGATTGATCTTTCTTCCTGAAGAAACCAACTACCTTCTGTACCATAGTGGTTATAGTGTTCGAAGACCGATAGCTGAGTCTAAAATAGACACAAAATGCTGGAGTAATGTGGATATGCAATGCTTCGGAACACATGAGTTGATACGTGATAGGAGCAGAATTAGGCTATTCGGCCCATCAAGTCTACTCCGCCATTCAATCATGGCTGATCTATCTCTCCGCCCTATCCCCATTCTCCTGCATTCTCCCCATAACCCCTGACACCCGCACTGATCAAGAATCTATCTATCTCTGCCTTAAATATATACAACGACTTCGGAGGTGAAGAATTCCACCCTCTGACTGAAGAAATTCCTCCTCATCTCCTTCATAAAGGAACGTCCTTTAATTCTGAGGCTGTGACCTCTAGTCCTAGACTCTCCCACTAGTGGAAACATCCTCTCCACATCCACTCTATCCAGGGCTTTCACTATTCGGTAAGTTTCAATGAGGTCCCCCCTCATCCTTCTAAACTCCAGTGAGTACAGGCCCAGTGCCAACAAACGGTCATCATATGTTAACCCAATCATCGCTGGGATCGTTCTTGTAAACCTCCTCTGGACCCTCTCCAGAGCCAGCACATCCTTCCTCAGATATGGGGCCCAAAATTGCTCACGATACTCCAAATACTCCAAAATCCCTGTTTTTGTGTTGTAGTCCTCTTGAAATAAATGCAAATAAACTTGAATATAGGTAGAAGAGTTTAGTGCAAAAGGCAGATGAGTTTAGTGTAGAGATACAGCACGAAACACAGGCCCTTCGGCCCACCGAGTCCGCACCGACCAGCGATCCCCACACACTAACACTATCCGACAGTATCACAAAAAGCTGGAGTAACTCAGCGGGACAGGCAGCATCTCAGGAGGGAAGGAATAGGTGACGTTTCGGGCCGAGACCCTTCTTCAGATTTGTGAGACTTTCGATTTGTTATCTGCAGTTATTTTCCAACACTCTCCTACTCACACGTGTCATGGTACACCAGTCATTGAAAGCAAGCGTGCAGGTGCAGCAGGCAGTGAAGAAAACGAATGGTATGTTAGCATTCATAGCAAGAGGATTTGAGTATAGGAGCAGGGAGGTTCTGCTGCAGTTGTACAGGGCCTTGGTGAGACCACACCTGGAGTATTGTGTACAGTTTTGGTCTCCTAATCTGAGGAAAGACATTATAGCCTTAGAGGGAGTACAGAGAAGGTTCACCAGATTGATTCCTGGGATGGCAGGACTTTCATATGAAGAAAGACTGGATAGACTGGGCTTGTACTCGCTGGAATTTAGAAGATTGAGGGGGGATCTTATAGAAACATATAACATTCTTAAGGGGTTGGAGAGGCTAGATGCGGGAAGATTGTTCCCGATGTTGGGGAAGTCCAGAACCAGGGGTCACAGCTTAAGGATAAGGGGGAAGTCTTTTAGGACCGAGATGAGAAAACATTTCTTCACACAGAGTGGTGAGTCTGTGGAATTCTCTGCCACAGAGGGTAGTTGAGGCCAGTTCATTGGCAATATTTAAGAGTGAGTTAGATGTGGCCCTTGTGGCTAAAGGGATCAGGGGGTATGGAGAGAAGGCAGGTACGGGATACTGAGTTGGATGATCAGCCATGATCATATTGAATGGCGGTGCAGGCTCGAAGGGCTGAATGGCCTACTCCTGCACCTATTTTCTATGTTTCTATGTTTCACACGAGGGGCAATTTTACATTTATACCCAGCCAATTAACCTACAAACCCGCACGTCGTTGGAGTGTGGGAGGAAACTGAAGATCTCGGAGAAAACCCGCGCGGGTTCGAACTCCGTGCAGATGGCGCCCGTGGTCGGGGTGGAACCCGGGTCTCTGGCGTTGTCAGCGCTGTGAGGCAGCAACTCTAGCGCCGCGCCACCGTGCCGCCACCGTGCCCGCCCTTTTAGCTACCAGAAATTGGGAGAATTCAACGCTCATACCCTTGCGTTTGTGAGCTACCCAAGCGGAATATGAGCTGCTGTTCCCGTGACAATTAGAGGCTCTCGACTCAGGAGACGTGTGGAGAATGAATGAAAGGAAGGACAGGTTGAAGATTCATCTGAGTCCCAGTGACAATGCAAGCCTTCTCTTGATGGCAGCCTGAGATGCTGGGGGTGGATGGGTGGGAGAGTTTGTAAAGAAGGGCCTTGGGGATCTGTGAGCAGAAGAGAATCAGGAATTATTGCCACTTTGCTCGGATCAAGAGCTCAACAGCAGAGGTTCGTTTTTTAAATAATCAAACTGCTACCTAGATAAAGACGAACAAGAGGGCTCGCTAATACAACAATGAGCGGAGCTTTGAAGACAGGGAATCACGTACGCCGATCAGCCAAAACATTATGACCTGACGAGCCAAAACATTACGCCCACCTGCCCAATATGCTGTTGGCCCTCCGTGTGCAGCCCCATACGCAGCAGGGTGCGATGCACTGTGTATTGTGACACATTCCTCCCGTGACCACCATTAACATTTTCTGTGACTTGTGCCACAGTCGACCTTCTGTCGGTTCGGACCAGACGGGATAGCCTTGATGGGCTGAATGGCCTAATCCTGCTCCTATCACTTGTGACCTATCCATGTTTTCCCGAGATGCCGCTGAGATCCACTGAGGTATTCCGGCACTTTGCGTCGTTCCTGATTGCCAG